>NW_013525035.1:3486025-3509556 GCF_000836215.1 Papilio polytes | reverse complement strand
ACGAACACCTATCTCGTAGGCGTAAAAAGTCTGCTGACCTTGAACTTTACCGCGGCGTACAAAGTCTGCCCGTGCGAACGGTCGCTTAATACACAAGGCTTCAATTTCGTATATGTACCAAATATATTTAAAGAAGTGTGTAATATCTCTAAGACTTTTCGGCAGAATATCAATACGCTTCGCTTCGTAAACGCGGTTTATTATATGACAACCATCAACATTTTAAATTAAATTCAGAGTCGTTTCAGTAGACGACCGCTAAATATTTTCATTCAATTTAATTAAATTCTACCGTAACAACCTTGCCATTGACCGAGCACAACGCTACATGGCTGTCCATTAAATATACATAAAAGATTTATGTTACCGTCTGTACAATAACCAGTTGTTACCATATTAGTTGACATGATATATTAATTAACCATACGCATCTAAGATAAGTAAACGCGATGTAATTTATATGCAACTGTATTTTATGTTTGTTTAAAGAAAAAAGAAACTCAGTACATTCATATAATTTAAAAGGCGGGAGAGAGCGATGGGAGGACACACGAGAATGACATTATTATAATAAAAATTACTTTCACATGTAATACAAAAAAAATACAATGACTGATCTCTCTCCCCGTTTGCTCTCTTTTTCTCTGTCTCTTTACCCGAAAATCTTTAAAAATCACATAAAATTATAACCTAAACGGTCAGGAAGAAAATGAGACATGTAGACATGAGTCATAACTATGAAGGTCAACAAATAAAGACTACTGCTCAAATGGTAGACAACCACCGTAGTAACGGCTCCGTAGAATCCATTCGCAGAGGTCGCGCCATCTACCGCTAAATGTCAACGCTTATGGACGTCTATAAATAATTAAAATCTGATAAGCTTCATTAGCGATGCGGCCGGCGCACCGAGAGGATCGAACGTATCACTTCTTCAAGCGAGTGAGCTATTTAAATACATTTTATCTAAATTTTCCTTGAATAAACTATATTATTAATGATTATTAATTAAATTAAGACAATTTCCATTATATAAAACAGACAAAAGTGAAGCCTTTGTCTAATATAATTCTAATAACTAGTAGGCATTAAGCATAATTTAACTTTGAAAGGCAATGATTCGATAAAATTTGAATCAACTACTCCCTCATAATATCCTTTGCATTATTGGTTAATAAACTACGATACTATATCTTCGTTCATATTTTGTCCGGCCGCAAACTGATAGTCGGGGCCTGGTTGACCGCACATAAAATAGGCCGTGCCGGTATTTCTGTCCGTCAAAATGTCACGCAACACTTACGCAAACGCTAACCCGCCAGCGATGCTCTAAAAATAACTAAACTACCATTAAATTGAAGCAATAATTCACACCTGGAGACCTAATTGTTCGGCCCAGTATTCGTGAAATGACAAGTATTTGTTACATTACTGGTAAGGTACATCTCTGCCACATGTTCATTTTAAAATGTTTCAGTCACCATTTACTATATCAAATAAATCAATCTCATAAAAAACAAAACGAAAACTCAAATGTAATAATGATTAAAGAACTTTGATATTACGAGTAAATAAAATCAAAATTAATTTAGAGAAACATTTCATGGATTCCTCGAATAGTCAGATGTACCATTAGAAAATGAGATTCATCTCAACGAATCGTACATATAAAGAGATAAAACCGTCGCTCACAAAGTAGGTAACAAGAGACGGGTCACGTTCGAGGAGCAAACTGATCTAAACTGATAAAATCAGAACGGACCGTGTTACGAGATAACATTATGCCTACTCTACATTTAGTTTGAAATCTAACGAGGATACTTTGATATGTAGAATGTTTTTGTTTTTAACCTAGAGTTATTCATAAAACGTAGAAATTATCGAAATAAGAGAAAATGCAAACAATAGTTGATAGACTAAAACTTACATCCAAATTAAAAATACTGCTTTGGCTGTTGAAAAGTAAGTACCTGAAACAAAATACATTTTTTAGTACAGTCAAAAAAGTTTAAAGTCACAGTAGTATAAGACATTTATATTTCTAATAAATAATAGTTTTAACATATACAAAGAATTTAATACTTTTATGTGTGATTTACTGAAGTGCTTTTACAGTTTTGGAGTTGCGTTACAATAAAAGCTACATGAACTTGCAATCGTTAAACAAAATCCGGGTTTTATCGAAGGTCAGTAAACAACGCTGGTTTTATATTTTTACACGGCTACAGCTTTATAATGTGAACAGAAGGTCGATCTCAGCCCTCGGCCTTAAATAGATAGAGTTACGTGCTTACATTGGTTTTACGTGAAGCGGAACGTATGATCTACTTTTATTATGATAACATTGATTACTAACGATTCACTATCCATACATTCTTTGTACTGTAACATTCAAACTTAATCGCAGCTCGGGGTAACACAAAGTCCTGGGATCCACTGATGTAAAGTTTATAAGTCGCCAATACTCATTTGTTTTACCAGCCTCAAGCGATATTCCGAGTCGCCATACAGTTTGGCTGGTATTGTTCTATTTTTACTAACAATATTACGAGTAGTCGAAGATTAACAAACATTTACTTCAATTAAATTGCTTTACAAAAATACAACTTTTCTTAACTTAAGGTGTCTTATAATAAAACACGATTTACCACTACATTATAATTTCTTAACTGTAACGTATAATCTGCCTTAATTCATTGCGATAAGACTTACTATGCAATAAAAGCTCATCATGCAAGCGACTGCACATTTGGCCATCGGCGAGCGAAGGAAATAGTTGTAACTATATCCGTTTCCGACCACCCGTGACATTGCCGACACGCAGCGACCTCTGCTGTCAAATAACACGAAAGTCGTTTGATGGCAAAGGAAACTTTTTTACTCTTAATGGAAGTCTAAATAAGAACCGAGGAAATATACGTCAAGTAATTATGACGAAGATAGTTATACATATGTTTTTTTATTTATTTTAATTTATTGCTGACTTTAATTTTAACAAGTATTTTTCCTTCCATCAGCCTAAAATTAAATAAACCATCTAACAATCACAAATTACAGTTGAAAATTCTAAACACATGTAGCAAAAAACTATTTCAAAGTGAATATAAAAAATAAAGGGCCATTATCTTTTCGATGTCTATGCATAATCGATTCATGGATAACCATTCCGGCCATTGTTCTGTCCCGAACGGGCAGCTCTACAATCGCCGGAAAAAGCATTTATTTGAACTACGAAAGCGCCTTTACTGTAACGATTTATTTAGTTTTAGTTAGTGTTCAGTGACCTTTGTATTATGCCTAATGAAAATAAAGCACCCCTTACTACGTGCATTGGTCACAAAATTCTCTACGTTTAGACCTGATACAAGGTTAAAAAGAAACAAAGATAATCTGGTATTGTAGTCAAAGAAAACTAAGGCAATATCTATGTGGTAGATATTTACAATAACTAAATATTGCAAAGATTAATCTCATTAAAGTCACTATACAGATGCTTTAAAAAAATAAATTGAATTAATTTAATTATTTGGTACTGTTAAAAAGACCTTCCCTAGTAGACATAGACAAAACAATTTTAAAATTTAAGCTATCATCACTATGTTTATCAAAATAAATAGCAATATGTGTTGCTATTTCTTCAGCACATAAGACCCTCCAAAATTAAAAGTGAAACAATAGCGATGTTCGGATGACACAGTGACGTAATACCACCCCCCATCTAAATATAACTTGCCCTTCAACACCGAAAACTTCTGCACGTATCAGGTATAAATTCTACCATGTGTTTTTTGCTTATTCTCAAGCTTAAACATTACATGCAAACCTTAAATCAACTGTCAATTACATACCAAACTGTCAAAGTTTCGTTTTCAAAATGCTAACAAGAAATACTTGTGTTTGATACCCAAAATGGGCATTTTCTATCAAAGTGATTGAACAGCTTGCATAGTTTACGCGTCAATTTAAGTAAACAGAATAACCATTTGATTACTATCGATTTTCGCAACTAATGGTGTACAATCAAAACGTCTTTCGTCTCTAAAGAGGTCGTGACTCAACTGTCAAAGGGTGTCAGTCTAACAAACCGAGTCAACATTAACACAAATAAAAAACATATCTAATCACACAACAGTAAGAATGAATTTCGTTTGGCTATCGTATTCATTCAAAACGGGAGATTGGTTTTGATTTCTGTGATGCTAAGTGACAAAAGCCGTCAATTGAGACGTGAACGAAGGCATTGTGCGGAGCAATGTATTGGATATAAAATTGTACAGTGAAGCGCACTGAGCAAGCGTGCTAAGGAATGTTGAGAATTGATAGAGTCAATCACATGACCCTACGTGAAAGTATTACTCATTGAGCCCATAAAGACATACTATGCATTCCCAGATCAAGTAAAAGATTCTCACACTCTATGTACGAGCTTAAAATGTAACACGTTGCACGCCACTACGTTTTTATTTGCATTTATGGACTTTCCAGATGGCGCTGAACATCTTAAAAAATACTATTACACAGTTAAAGAATTATTTTTAAGAAATTAAAAATGACCAGTGACCATAAACAATCCGAATACAATATAAGGTTTATCGGGGTTTTTATGGCTATCTGTTTGAATAAACCTTGTACGTTTCTAATAAGGAATGTAATATTACGCAGACGTATTATTACCGCATGTAAAATTACATCCCGAGTTAGACACGGAGGGATTTTTTGCAACAAACACGTAATTATTACTTGTTAACAATTTTGTTATGGCCTTGAAATACGAATGGATCGCGCATGAACGGATAAAACATTTAATATTAAAATTTTCAGTATCCAATTGCCCAACAGATTCATGCAAATAACACTGTATCTTGAACCAAAAATCTCGACTACCCTCAGTGTCACGATAAATGAAATAGAGGCAAATAACGGCTCTTTTAGCAAACATACTGTTTGAGGCTTGTCCGTCAATTCGTAATTAGATATCAAACCAGCAGCCGCCCACTACACCCGCGAGATCAAAACGTATTGAGTAATTTCGACTAATGCCGTCTCATTGCTCTAACGGTATTTTTTTATTACTAACGTCAACATTATGTACAGTTATTTGACACACATGTAGTTTGATCGTGTCACACTAAGATATTAGTTGATATATCTATTTTATGGAGCTTAAAAACAAACAGATAATTTTAATTTACACTCAAGAACGTTAAGTATTAATTAAATAACTTAGTAGTGTTGAGATTTTTTACAAAGTCTAGATGAGAAAACTCTTATAATTATTACCAAGCAACTGAAATAAATTAAACAATTTTTCTTTTTCCATCCCAATCTTCCGAAAACTACAAGATTGAAACATTTTAATATGTCCCCTAAATAACCCAATAAAAGTTATTTTAGCAGTACATTTCATTTTATTAATGCCAAAGCAAAACTTGAGCCAGTTCAAATGTTCAAATCGTTGAAAATGAAATTCTCTTGGCCATATTAAAGTAGCACTAGAAGATTTTCATGAAACTCTCACTTGGCGAATACTATTAAATTGTAATAAGATATTTCCATTGGAGACCGCTCAAGCGGGAGCTTATTTCGACTTGGACGTTGCTATTGGATTATCTCGAAGCGGACGCTTGGCGATTTATTTACTTGCGGGAAAATTCTTTATAGAACGTGTGGCGTATAGAAAGATTTTTAACCTATTCTTATTATTTATGAGAATAAGCGGCTTATAGCAACAAGGAAAGACTATTACTAAGTAAGAACACATGCACAGAAACATCACCAAGTATAAAAGCAACTATTTCATAGCAATATTAACATTATAAAGAAAGAGGAGACGACTTAAAACAAACAGTATAGATCGACTTAGATTAAAGCCTGTTTAAAACATTATTCCAGTTACAAATAAATGATAAAAAATATTACTTTTTAACTGTTTTATTTAAATTTTAAAATGGCACTTAGCTATGTAAATTTATAACTAAGTAATAATTAACCTTTTGACGCGCTGCCGAAATTTTATTAAAGCTATAATTAAGCAGCGAGCATCTTGAATTCATAATTTTTTTATTTATTTGATCGCTCCCATTTATAATTAACAAGTGCTTGTAAACTAATTAACGCCATCGCCAACTTTACTATAAAAACGATCAAATTAATAATTCAGTAAGAAACAAAAAACACATAAAACGATAGGTATTTAAATTGAAGAGTGTGAAAAGGACAGCATGTTGGTATAAGCTTCAACAGTACAAGCCCATAGAGAACCTTGTAACATAAATCAACGAGACCTTTAATGAATCCGTACTAGACGAGACCTAAAATTAGCTTTCGATACATGACAAGTTGACAAGCTGTCGTTACTTCTAATGATAAGTGACGGCGGAACCGCGCCTCGTTGTCATTGGCCCGGATACCTCCGTCAACGTTACGTTCTAGAATTCCGAAAACCTGACACTAGCCTAATGGACTATACCCAAGAATAAGACGTTAATAGTAATTGTTGGACAGATCCATCAAGCGAGATAAAAATAGTCAAACTATGCATAAATCATCAATGTAACTGTATAACTGAAAAAAAAAAATAGTGTTGTGTGTTAGTGTAAAATCACAATCACACAAATTGTCAATCAAGTCATGCCAGGAACGTTTAACAATTTGACACTGTCAAAAAACTTTAATTGTATACTGTCAGTAAACAATTAAAAAAACACTAATATACGAGTGTGGGCTTGGCATTAACCCACATAATACGCCAGTGGGAGGACGTTCCATTTTTAAAAAAGTAAAAGAAAACCACCAACAAAGAGGGCGCTATACGCACTACGCAACCGTTACCGCAACATTTGAGAACAATCTGTGCACAGGGTTGACAGATCACGTAGTGGAGACGTGAGAAGTCGCCTTCATACTTCACTGGCTATTTAGGACTTACCTTTAATGTTGTAACATGATTTGTTTCGACAGATTTACTGTTTGATGATTGTTTACACAGAACTGTACCTATGCTTCCAATTTATCCTAACTAGAAGAAATTAATTTTCATTTTAATTTAGACCCTTTTTGTCCATCCTCCAATTATTTTAACTAACATCTATGCCAAAGTATGGATATATGGTATGGTATGGATCTTGATAAAATTTGGGAGATATAGATTACAGTCTAGATGTCATAACATAACCATATTAATATTATAAAGAGAAAATAATTGTATTTTTGCATGTATTGAAATAACTCAAAAACTACTGGGCCAATTTCGAAAATTATTTAACATTAAAAATAAACGTTATTATTGACTAACATAGGCTACGTTATTTATTATTTTTTATTTTACGCGGACGAAGATGCGAGCAACAGCTAGTCGATTCTATAAGTGACAGCCCTAGTTGAGTGACATTGGGCGTCTGGTGCTATCACGACAACGATGACTAATTCTCGATACACTCGGCATTAGATTTCGTAATAAAATCTAAAATAATTAACAAAAATAGTAACAATGTTGGAAAATGATAGTAGAAGCGTTAATTATTGATTAACACGTATGTTTTATTACAGTATAGTAGTCGCCTACGGTCTACTAACTTCGGTATTTCCTACTAAATTGTCATGCTTGGGTAAAATGCTCGATAGATTCGCAATATTTCGCAATGTGATTTCGGAGATTCAATTCCTACAAGATTTTGTTCAAGGTGACAGTTGATATGTAGGCCACTGGAAGTCGCTTATCGGCAATATTTATGAATTAATGTGCGCAAATATTTATTGAATGTTCAGCGATTCGCACGCGTCATACCTTACACGTAATTAGGCATACATTTACACGTGTTACTGTTAATCAATTTTTAACTCTATACTAACGCAATACAAACGAAATTACTTTAAACAAGTCCCCAATGAATAAGGTTATCTGTACAGGTCAATCAGTAATTTACTTTTATACATAAACTAGCTTTCGCCCGCGACTCCGTACACATGGTATTAAAACAAAAAAAAAACTAAGTAGTCTATGTGTTCTTCCAGACTATCCTCTATATGTATGACAAATTTCATTGAGATCCGTTCAGCAATTTAGGCTACAAACTCTAACAAACATCCACCCATGTAAACTTTCACATTTATAATATTAGTATGAAGTATGATTATTAAGGATTTTATTTAAAGACATTTCTCTGTATTAGGAATGCTAAAATCCAATTTTCAAAGTTACTTTTCAAGATTATAGGATGTGGTTGAATTTTTTGATTTTTTTTAAGATTATAGGATGTGGTTGAATTTAAAACAGTGATTGTTTGATGATGCACTCCGTGCACTCTAGTGGTCTATTTGGCGAAGTTCCAAGCATTTGTGCAGTCTAGAATACAAAGGAAAGCGGAATAAGAACAAAAAAGAATTAAATAGACTACCAACATTGCAGACGAAAAATCAAACGTATTGGTTTTGAGGTACATTTTTACTGTGTTTAAAAAAATCGATACCTATTAGGGGCCTATTTTAACAACCAATGTCACTAAATACTAAATTACACAGGAATTTAATTTCTTGTAAAGTATGTAAAGTTCTCGTTAATTTAAAGCATAATAAATAATAATGACTATCAATTACTGTCCAAAAATAAACCAAACAATGGTCATGGGAAAGGTCTTTGATTAAAAAAAAAAAAATTCAAACACATTTTAAATAATTCCGTCAGTTTATAACTTAGGCCTATAACATTTGATTATTCTGCAACTAAGAAGCACCTACAACTAATCTTTGAACTCTGTTCCGATACCTGATACGAGCACTCAACACGATTGGGTCCAATGGCCAAACATTGGTAGATTGGACGCAAATATTTGTACACCGGCAACGAGACAGAGAAATAGGTTATCAATTTGTAGCAATGATAATATTTCAGTTTGCCGTGATAACAACTGTTTTAGGTGTACTTAGCGACAGAATAAACAGATGCGTTCCAGTTTCTTGACAATTTGCACTGCTGAGGTAAGTTATGTATTGCATGATTCAATACAAGTACTTTATAGCCGTAATAAAACAGTCTGCTCTCATATACATCATTTCAAATTTATGTACCAAGATAATAGAATTCCCAGTTATTGTCCAATAAAGATTCTTCAGTAATTGTTCTAGTTTTAATGACAAATGAATTATATTTTAAAGCTATCTGCAACATAGATAAATAGTGACAGAAAACAGGCGTGAAGTGGAAGCAATTCCGCGTTTCGTCTGATGAGTGTGGTGCCGGAGGCCTAATTTTAGTCCCTTTCCCTTTCCACCCTTTTCTTGAGAGGAAAGAATGGGAAGGAAAAGTGGATTTGACGGTGGTGGAGACGCTTAGGAAGGGAAAATTTCCGCTTTATGTGCGTTTCCTCCTCCGTCAATCAAGGGTAGGCAACGCATCTGCAATTGCGGATGTTTATGGGCAGCGGTCGCTTTCTATTTCGGTAGATTCAGGTGGCCGCTTGCTCGTTTGCCACATTATATTATTAAAAAAAAGTACTATACTAAACTATCGCACAACTGTTTAGTCTAGCTTTGATTCCTATAAACATATATGGAGATGCGCACACTACTCCATTTTTAATTGTACAACTAAACAGTTGAATATGCAGCGAAACAATCGACAATCGCACAACATTTGTGCGATTGTTTACTCAAAGGTGTGCGCTCTACGTCTCTAAAGAAATAAAGTTATCGATTCAACTTAAATAAAAGACAATGAAGGGCCCAACTTCCTCAAACAATTACATTATTCTATTTGATTTGTAGGAATGTAACCAGGCGGTCCCTTCCCGGGTGACCTACTTACGCACAACTCCCGCACGCACCGCGACCCACAAGTACCTTTACGCAATACTATATCTTTTTGACGCTCCACTTCGAAAATAAACTGTATCTAGAGTTACAATAATACTGCTGATATATCGGATAAGCGACTATAAAATCATTTAACCGTAGTTAAATCAGAGAAATTATAATCGATATTTCCCTAAATATATTGGAAACTCTTTTTGGCATATAATCATTTTAACCGATTTATATTATGCTTAGCGTAGATTAGACATACGCTAATAATTAAAGGACACCTTTAGAGATAGCTTGACAATGACAATGCGTGAGGTTATTTGTATTATAAAATGTAGACACACCGCAACTGGTCAAAATAAAATGTAATGATAAATGAGTTCAAATCTTTATTGTTTACTATTACAAGAGGGTTATGAGGTCGTGAGCACTTTTGTTACTCATACATTTTAATAGCATAATCCACCAATACCTACGTTAAATCCGATAGATTTATCGTTCTTTGAATATTTGCTCCAAATACAATTCAAGTCGTAGTCCCGCCTATTGAAAGCCCACTTGTGATTTATTACGTTGTTTCAAGTATTTGTAAGAATTTCTAGGTAAAATGAAAGCGTAAACAATTTCAATAATTCAATACCTTAATTCAACACAAACTTCGTAAATAAGAGTAGTTGTTGATCGCGACTTCGCCCGCGTGGAATTAAAAAATAATAATGAATATAGCCTATGTTACTCACTGATAACGTAGCTTTTTAATAGCGAAAGAATTTTTAAAATCGGCCAAGTAATTTTGAGTTATTTCAATGCAAATAAAAACACAAATCATTCCTTTTTATAATATTAGTATAGATATATCAAATTATATCCATGAAAGCCAGAGTCAATTTTAGCCCGACTATATTTTTTAGCTTGATTAAAAAAATGAATCAATTAATCTTACAATACCATTCTGTCATACATATCAAACAGCTAAATAACTAACAAACGATTTAAAACAATTTGATTAGAGAACCAATGGCAAAAAAACTTTGATTCACAACAATTATAACAAAAAGCGTTATAACCTTGCAAAGAACGATGGCACCGATTATTTAGTTATTCAGTCTAGACGTTAATGTCGTTTTCCTTGAATGAATTTCGCACAATGACATGATAACAATCTTATTTTATATTATGATACAATTAAATAAATTTATAGCATAATTATCCATGTTTCGCAAGTTTAATCCATAACCTGGCAAGAATATATTTCCAATTCACTTTATTGCTGGATTTGTTGAGCATCTGTTATTGACAGTTTTTTATTGGACCGCTATAAAAAATTGAATTTTAAATTTCCCCGACAACTCACCAGTATAATTAGCCATTCGCCAAGTGCCGTTCGAGAGATGCCCCCTCCCTCCTCTACTCTGACCGGCTCTAGTTCGACCTAATTACGCGAATTTCCCGCCGCTACCCAACACATACGAAATTAGAATGAATGTATGACAAATAACTTCCGAAGTGTATTGCGATGTGTCAATGCAGGATATCATATGACTCATGTACACAGATTTACAAAATACTAGCTATCGCCTGCGACTCCATTTGCGTGGAATAAGAAAACAAAAATGAGTATAGTGTAGCCTTTGTGTTCTTACAGACTATCCTCCATCTAGACCAAATTTCATCGCTAACCGTACAGACTACAAACTCTAAAAAACATACATCCATAAACTTTTTCATTTATAATACTAGTGATATGATATACTAAATATTAAATGTACATACTAGTAATATTCATAAACATCTTAATTTGCTTTTAAACAAAATTCCAAATATGACAAGTGTTACCCGATCATGCGTAGATAACCATAGATAACCTAAAAAATTAGAAATGGAAAATTTCTTATTAAAACCCATCAAACAACGTAGAAAAACCTATCAGGATGTACCGATTTAATAAACTATAGCTGAGTAACTTCTAAAAAAAATACAGACGTAACAACATTATGAAACAAATCTCAGTAAACAATGACCAAAGGTAAAAGCTTAATTGTACAGTAAATTCAACGTCTTCAAGTTGCCAATCAAATCAGTGAAAGAGAACCGCAAAAACGTTTTCGATAAGAAGTCGCCTATTACTTCAAAGTAAAACAAAGACTACTATTATATTTCGCATTACCCAAGTGTGCTTTTGAAAGCGGTTTACGGTTTCAATAGAGACAGTGTAGCGTAAATAAGGTGGATCAAGCGATACGCTGAAGCGTGTAAAATAACCGGACATATATAAACAACGAAATTTAAACTGAAATATTCGATGACTTTCATTCCATTGATTATTTCATTTTGTTATGAAATTTCTTCAGGACGAGACCTACTGGGAAAATATTTCATTAGTTCACATCATTAATTAAATTTGATTCGTTAATAAATGTACAAAAAATCCCTAACACTACTATAATAATGGCATCGCTTTTTCTTTACTATTTTCTTGCTGAAACTTTATCTCATGTTTACGCTACATCCCAACACTTGGAACAAACAAATGATTTGCGTAAGATGGCAAAAATCGATAAGAGCCGTCGCGACCGTATGACCCAATTTATACGCAAGTCGAGACGCAAGGACTCGCCCAACGACCAACCGACCAATCAACCAACCACACAAACGACCCACCGACCCACCAATCTCAGTACATTGTGTCGATTCCGATGACAGGTCAATTTATTTAATCGCACGTTAATTGGCAGACATACCGAATACGAAAAAACCTTGTTAAGTCACATTTTTATACCGTTATGCCGATATTATTTCTCTTTCACAAATTTTTTTTTATTTCGACATGTTTTTTTGCATAATGTTGACGTTTGACCCTTTTAAGAGCAACATACGAGTAGTTGAAATTCAAGTTGACGTCAACAAATCCGGTAGATTGTATCCATAACACAAATATTTGTAGGAAATAAATAACAAGATAAAAAAACAGTTCTTTGTTAAAAGCTAAATAGTTTTTTTTTATAAAATGCTTCCTATCATTGCTGCATTCGAACGAATTATATATTATTTCTTGCAAGAGATTTTTGTCGACAAAAAATGTAATTTACATAATTAAAATCCTTATGTACAATTAAATTACGTTAAGCACACAGTTTGAAAATAATTATACATTTAATACGATTCGGCTAACAGAAACAAAGGAGTTACCAAGAAACTGGGTTACGAATTAACATAGTCCATTTTCGAATGAACGCAAAAGGCTCTATGAATTATTCCATCTTGTTATTCTTTATTTACATTTGTCCTAAATTATAACAAAACGAGCTGTTGCCCGCGACTTCGTCGGCGTGGTATTAGAAAACATACGAACTATATAAATAACAAAAAGCTACGTATCCCTCGGGAACCGGACACCTCAGGGATGAAGCTTATCCCATGTATATTCCAGTTTCTTTGTTTTACATCTGTGCCAAATTTCAATAAGATATGTTGCAGAATGATCGAGTAAACATTAAAAAACTAAATTATTGAATCCCACGAGAACAGCAACTTATCCCGGGATAAAAAGTAGCCTATGTGTTCTTCCAGACTATGCTCTAAACCTGTGCCAAATTTAATGGAGATCCGTTCAGCAGTTTAGGCTACAAACGCTAACAAACATCCATCCATCCATCCATCTAAACTTTCGCATTTATAATATTAGTAAGAAGTAAAAAGTAAGATGTATCATCATTTAATATTGCTTCTATTGCTTTTACTGTCTTTGTAAAAAAAGAGATAACTTTATATTCGAAACTAGTATTACATTAAATTTATTAGTTTCACAAAATTTATTTGACCCTATACAAAATTAAAGCTTAAATAATCGCTATAGACAGAACTTGGAAACAAATGACGCTTGTTATCCGATCACTGATTAGTTTACTCAAGAGCTTGAAAAAATAAACATCGTTGAAGCAAGGAGCCAGTTAATATTTACTAAAGTCAATTACCGTTACAACATGGCGTAGAACACTATCAATGTCATTATTGGTATAAAACAGGGTAACCATATTTTCATCTTAATCGAAAATTATCAAGTAACTAAACGTCTTTGAAATCTTGTTTAGCAATAGAATGTGGTCGATAAGGAGACATAAAACAAAGGACATACGAAGCATAGATATTTTTACATAAAATAAATAAAAAATATACAAACGAATTGAGTACCTCCTTATTTTGGGATGTCGGTCAAAAAGTGTTAATTAAATTGTTACATAAACTGGTCACCCTACACGCAGCTATTTAACATTTATTAGCTGGGGCTAATTTAACTAGCCAGTGCCTCTGTACCATTAGTTACCTAATTGGATGATTTTAACAGGTGTTCATCAAATAAATATACTACATAAGGAATTAATTAACGTTCATCACATACTTAACACGTAATTAAATTATCGAGGACAGTGAATATAAAATGGGTAAAAACCAATACTAATAAACAAAATTGGTAGGTTTTTATAGGTTTGTAATTATCATGGCAAAATGAAAATGTATGTACCTATTTGGACACTTACATGTTCTAAATTTTATAAATAATTTTATACTAATTTCGCAACTATAAATTTATTCAAGTATTCTTTTAATAGGAAAATTACTGAAATTGTATTTGGCATTTAATGTTAACTGTATTTATTGAACACCTGCTAAATTACCGCTAAGAAGCAGTGGTTATTTCGCAGTATCGTTTCATTTAAATCTCTATTACATTCGCTTACCGCCTACACAACTCAATGCTTTGAAACTAATATTTTATAGTATGTCCACATTTTGAAATGAATAAACACGGACACGAGAATTGATGAATTTCAAAAATAAATTAAAACAAAACAAAGCACAAAGAAAACGTTTATAACATCCCAAAACTTTAGAAAAAAAAACCTCTACAACCTATCTTTCAGACCTTCATCAAATAAAAAATATCGAATGTTTAAATATTCTGTCCCATAAAACAAATGGTCTCCCTACTTGGTCAATGCTAGTAACCTGTACTATAAAAGTCCTTTAGGACTGGCTGAGGCAGTGCCCTATATAATTTATGATGCAAAAAACTTCAAGATTTTTATATAAATATCTTACCATCGTACTATAATAGTTACAGTGCAAAAATGCAATAACCGTAAATAATTTGTCTATGAATAAATTGCTATATAATACAATAAAAAAACCTATTATAATCTGTAAATTATTGCTTAGTTTAAAATAGACGTAAAAGTTTTTTATTTTTCGATTGAAAAATGTACTCTATAAACGTATTTTATGAAAAACAGTTACATCACTATCTCAATGTCGCCAACCTTTCGCTGCAACATTGAACTCACGGGTATTTGTTTAACATTTATGTTACTGGGTCTCTTTGTTTGAGTTTTCCAAAAGCAAATTCCATACAAGTTCACACACACCTGCCGCTAGACAAGTAAACAGTCTACATATTAACTGGGTTATCTTGACTTTATCTATTGTCAGGTGTCGCTTTTTGTAGGTATAAAAGTTTGTCTGAACGAGAAGAATACTTGTAAAACATATATTCTGAATAATAAAAAAAATATGTGCATCCTTGTACTATATACACTAGAATTATGAATATATAATATTATGTGTATCTATAAATTGATAGATTATGTAAACTAACTAAAGAAAAATCGCTCAAGAGAGTCTCGCCAAAACAAAAGCAAAATTAATAACAATACAAGACCACGGACTTTGTGAAAGGAGACACCAAAGCACCACGATTGGTTGAACAAAAAACTGGCACAGACAAAAGTGCAGACGGGGGAAGGAATTTTTAAAAACGACCTGACTGTATAAAAATATTCCAACTTTATGAAGACTTGGAATATTCGAATATCGCACGTCGGTTTAGGTATATACGAGAGCTTCTCTTTACTCGCAGTCTGTAAAACCGGGAGCCGGGATAAAATTTGAATCGCGTTATACAATAAACGCCCTGCGGCAAGTTTACGAAACTTCACCTTTTGTTTGGGCAACTTTTCGAGTTGTGACGTGAAAAATAATCCGACACTCACCCACAAAGGTCCATCTCATTAGCGGTTTACAAAAGGCAAGCGAAAAAGAATAAAAATGTCTTCACTGCTTATATCATTATTTTATGTACAGCATATCACACGCATAGAAAAAACATCCTCTATGATACAAAAATAGATAAACTATTCATAAAGATTACGATATTAAAGCAACATCGAACTGTCAAAAAATTTTAAACACATAACTGTCAAAGTAACCGTTAGGAAAAATTACGAATTCAGAGATATCCATATAAGTCTAAGGAACGTCTGATGTACTAAATATATTAACGTAAAGGAGGAAAGAAAACAATGTATCTCACTTAACATCAAGTACAATCGTGGACCTGATATGAATACAAGTCGAAAATTTAACCGAGCTTCGCCGAAACTTGTGTATAAACATTGTAATCTCTTTCTGTCTCTTATAAAAGAAGAGAGGCGACAATATGTTTCAATACAAATTAAGGTAATGGAATGTCAGTATCGTTCCCTAAAAGCGGAACCGGTTGGGGAGACGTTACCGCTACAAATACGAAGAAAAAGCCTTACAGTACACGTATGTCAGAGCGTGCTCTTTTTATTACATCACCTTATCTGTTATAATCTTAAATTACTTATTACCGTATAGCAGCAGAAGAAAAAGAGAATCTTTCGACATACATAAACACAAGCCGTCGACTGGCCTGGCGAATAATTTTGATACCAAAAAATCATAGTTTCATTTAAGGTGTTACAATTTTAAACTACGATTTTGTACATTGTAAGCTGTATCGCATTTAACACTATTAGTCAAATTGTCAGATAACAATTTGAACATAAACGAATGTAACTTCACAATATGACGGTAACAATGCAAACTTTAAAGGCAATGCAATGAATAAGGTAGCCACATCACACAATGCCAGGTGCGTCGCGTCACAGGTGGGAAACTGGTTGAAGCATAAAAAGGCTAACAATGCAACAGACAGACGAGTTATTCAGAGAATTTGAGTAACAACATAATATTGTAAAATATTCCATTCTATTTGCAGATAACTAAATAAAACCACTTTATTCTGTAAATGCAATATCGGAGGTCAATATCATATAACTTACATCAAATGACGACCTACACTTTATGATTCAGAGCGCATAATAAATATGCATTTCTACATAAAAGTTTGTGATAAATCTGAAATATCTGAATACAGTTTATTTAAACTATAATACTGGGAAAAACGCAATTAAAGTGTTTTCATATTATCGGTCATACAGACATGTTATTTAATAAAATCGTTTAAAAAACAAGCACTTCTGAAAACATGAAGCTACTTAAAATTATCGAATCAAATCCTCGTACTGATCAAATTCACAGTCGTTTCAACTAAAATAAGTAGTGTACAGTTTTTATTTACGAATATGCGTAGAAAAGTTCTGTGATGAATCAAAGTCAATGACCTATTTGAAATATCTACGAGCACTACTGCAATTCGAAATAGTTATTTATATTTACATGTCTTCTTACGAAGACTTATGTAGACAACTATCATTATGAATTTGCAACGAATTTAACCTGAAGAATTTATTGTATGAACGAGTAGTACGTATCTTGAGGACCCTCCGTAGGGACAAAGGCAAGTTAATGAGGATGAAAATCAAAGTAAAACTTAACCCTATAGTACACTGCTTGAAGTACAGTAAAAATCTTACTATTATTATAAATGTGAAAGTTTAGATGGATGGATGGATGTTTGTTAGAGTTTGTAGTCTAAACTGTTGAACGGATCGGGATGAAATTTGGCATAGACGTAGAGCATAATCTGGAAGAACCGATAGGCTACTTACTTTTTTTTTAATACCACGCGGACGGAGTCGCGGGCGATAGCTAGTAGATTAAAAAACAACACAATGTCAATTATTTCTAATGTATAGATAACACCTGTAGACATAACTGTCCTGTTTCCGTATAAACAGATGATATTTATAACAGAACCGCCAAATATCGTGTAAACACTTGTGTTCCCACTCACCAAACACGCCCACATATCATAAATACAGTACGAACATTTAATAATAAAAGACAAAAACCAGGAGCAAGCATTCCTGTACTTAAAAAAAAATACGCATAACTTCGGTTAACGAATGAGATATGTAAACCATAGATTAGGTAGAACAGAACAACCTAAATCACCTATACTTTTAATCTAAACAATATAAATCAATATACTGTATGGGACCACTAAAACATTGAACTTGCGATGTGTTACGTATGCATCTAATCGGACAACTACGTATAAATGTGGCTAGTTTTAAATTCAAAGTCACATTAAGTTTTATGAAACAGTTTAAACTCATTTTCAAAACATCTGACCACTAACTTTGTCAATGTAGATCATTTCGATCATAATCTTTTTAATAGATAATTCGTACATTGTAAAGTTGAAATAGATTACTATTTATGTGGCTATAAAAGTTTTGAGAGCAGATTAAACCAACAATTTCTTAATTCTCAGGAGAATGTCCCAAACAAATTGTTAACTTGTAGATTAATAATTTAATTGTCGGCTCAGTAGGCAACCAAGGCCTAAGCTTAAAAACGCAATAAATACAAGTCACTTTCAAGTTTTATCAAATATTCGTATTTCAGTATTTTAACCGAATTGATGACTGAAAATTGAAATACAAACTCAACATTTTATATTCCGTCTAAAATTTTGTTTATAACACAAATGCGTATTGACGTAAATATGAGATTTTTATATTACATGGCGGAGACTGGATGTTTCTATAGGGAAGTTTTAAAATAGATTACGTGCGTACGCTTCGGGTGAGCGACTCGAACCTCACAGATAACGTTTGTATTGGGAGTTATTGCGTTTTATAAATCTACAAGCGCATTTCTAGGAATTTAGACGAGTCAAACATGTGTACAAGTGCGCTATTGAACACGACGAGCCGGTCGGCCGAGTGACGAGTGTTGATGTAGGCTAGGGCGCGCGGGTGTGGCCAGCTGATCCGCTCGCCTCATACAATGCTACTAATATTTACAACAAAAACGATGTTTATTGATTTTACCCACCCGGGCCGGGTTGAAACAGGTGTCGACTCGATTGCCACTTGACTTGTTTAGGTTTGTTTGTGAGAGGTTAGTTTTACTGACCTTAATTCCGGAGCGTCCCTGTTGCTTCAGCAGCACGTTCTCCGGCTTCATGTCGCAGTGGATGATGCGGTTCTTGTTGAGGGCGTGCAGGCATTGCAGGAGACTGTGCGAAAACTTCCGGACGAGCTGCAGTGAGAACCCTTGGAACTTATTTTTCTTTATCAACTCGTAAAGATTTATCGAGAGCAATTCGAAAGTGATGCACGTGTGATTTCTGAACGTGAACGAGTCGAACATGTGTATGACGTTCATAGTGTTGTCTTTGTCCTGCTCTCGCAGGTGCTCCAGGATACGAATCTCCTCCTGGGCTTGTCTGTGGAATCTCTTTTCGTTGCGCACCATTTTGAGTGCGACGTTTTCCCGCTTCTTGTGATCATAAGCTTTGACGACTTGCCCGAAACTGCCTTTGCCTATAACTTTGAGCACCTCGTACCGGTACGCTATGTGATCGTGCGGTATGTGAATGTATGAACCCTGCTCGTTGTCGTATTCGCAATTGTTCGGGAAGCCGACGAGGCCGGGTCGTTTCTTTGCGTTCGCGCCTATGAAGTACACTTGGGGGTAATCGAATATTTCGCGGTGCTCGTAAGGCGTAAGTTTGTTCATGTAGAGCTTCATGACCTGCTCGGGGCTGGCGGCGGCGGCCGGCGGGGCGTGCGGCGCGGGCGGCGCGGCCGCGGGCGGCCCGGGCTCCAGCGGCGGCAGGGCGCCGTCCCGGAGCAGCGCGCGCCCGAACGCGTGCGCGCTCCCCAGAGGCATGTCGCCGGTCATGGCCGAGCGGCCGCCGCCACCTCCGCGCACTTCGCTCGCCGTGGCAGCGACCCACGCTCGCTCGCACACACCACTGCACCTCACTGCACTTGCACTAGAAGGCGCCACCCTGGGGCACTACACGACATTTCACATCAACCGAGAGGAGCGATAACCACGCTTCCACTTATGTTGGCACATTCCGTCTCGGATGCGACACGATTGAGCGCCCGACGCAGATGATACCGTGCGACGCGAACGTGAAACGCAAACAAAGGCCCCCTTCCTAGCGGGCCGACCCGACGACAGAACCAGAGAGAAAATAGAAACTGGTCGCCAAAGTCATTGAACCATTTGAACGCACGGCGCTGTGTGGAGCTCACAAGTGCGAGTGAGATGGCACAAGCAACATTAACATAACAGACCGTCCGTAGATGGCGCTGTATATTTTAGTTTCTGGTTGTATGGTGTATTATGGGAGACCTAAATTTATTATCTGTATTTTGTAATTTTATTGATGCTGGCTAAACTATAGTAAAATACTTGAAGGTCTAAACTAAAACTGTAGTTCTGTAAAAGTTCTAAGTAATTTTGAGAAGTAACAAAGACTTTATTAAGTAAACAAACCCAAAAACTCGTATAATTATTTTCGGAATCTCTTTCCAAATAAAACGTAACTTAAGAAGCACATAAGTTTATCTAAAA
Organism: Papilio polytes; assembly: GCF_000836215.1. Taxonomy (NCBI): domain Eukaryota; kingdom Metazoa; phylum Arthropoda; class Insecta; order Lepidoptera; family Papilionidae; genus Papilio; species Papilio polytes. The sequence continues at coordinate 3,489,117 of NW_013525035.1, read as the reverse complement.
ATATGATAGTGATAAGTTATGTATGTTTACAACATAAGCAGTACAGTAATGCAATAAGCATCAAAATCTGGGAATCAAAATTGTAAAGAATCTCTTAGTTGTTTAGTATTTAATGAGTAGTTGTGGCGGAAGCCAAATTCTGGTTCTGTTTTCTCTTCGCCCTTTAAAGAAACGAAGGAGAGGTGGATTTGACATCTCCTACAAAAAAGTCATTCATGGTAACAAAACCTTCATAATATTTTTCATAGAGATCAAATTGATTTTAATTAACTGTAAAAGAAATCCTTTCAAAAATTTAGTTCTATAGATTAAATAAAAGTGTTTTGAAGTTTCTAATTTGTTGTATTTTTTTAGGTCTCACATAAAAATTTGTCTCTGGCCACACTTCAGCCAGTAGCGACATCTATCGAATATTAACATTATCAAATAATAAGTGCATCATCCATCCAATCTAGACGTCTTTTTTCAGTCCGCTGTTTTCTGTCATTTTATACAATCGTAACTATGTGGTAATTATATTTATTTTCGTGGAAAACATGTACAGAGACTATTGTGTAATAAAGTAACGATAGTAATGTGTTGACAAGTGAGAAGTATTTTGGTGTTAGCAGAATGTAAGTAATTTCCATACAATGCCGACAATTGCTTGCAATGATTCCTTTTTGTCATATAATTTTGCAACTGCCTTTTATTTTCATAAATTTCCAACGTTTATTCAATTTTCACTACTTTATTTTAATCCATTCAAATATCCATTACTATTTGGAATCAGTTATTATTTAGCATAGACTGACTATAAACCAATAAGTTTCGAAGAATATGCCATTGTTTCTATTTAGCGATATATAAATGAATACGTGATAGCATCCATTACAACAGTGACGATGTTACAATGAGTACGCGGACCTTTCAAGGTAATGTAGGGCTCAGATATGGTATGGAAACTTATTGGTTAGTACTTCCTTATAAATACTATAGGTAGCCTCTAGTACGTTAATGCATATTTGGAACGAAGCCAGTGCAGAAATGCTTATTGAATTCGATATAGATTAATAACAAATATTTTTTCTTTGTTTATAAAACTGTGTGAATCATTCTTATAGGGAGTGTAATCTTAAATAAAATTGACATTAGTCACTTAAGTGGCCAGCTAACAGAGGCCAACAGGTTATTAAAAATTATAATTTTCTCACAGTTTTATTTCCTGTATCCATTAATGATTGTTTTCTTAATTATCGTAGTTAAGTTTTGTTCAGTTTTATATTTATCTGAATGATATTTAAAAATAAAATCATGTTTATTGACTTAATATAATAAAAACTGTGTACACATTTATGTTGAGTTAATTTGTATCTTAGACTATATTGTTAATAAACTAAAAATATGATTTTTGATGTCATGTCATATCCAAGATTACGAATAATTCTAAGAAAGTTATAAATGTACTTAAATTTTTATCAGAAAAAAATTGAATTTTATTTGTAAATGACTATCTCATGCTATATTAATATTGTTCAAAGTTGTGAATAACTTGCCAAATAATTCATGAACACTACACCTTAACTTACATTATTTATCTGTATAAACTTAATAGACACCACACACACACACACACACACTTTTTAAATATTTTTACATTGTTGTTATTGAATATTTGTCTCATTCCCTTTTTTAATTTGTATAGTGCTATGAGACAGCGGGCTGGCGAAATATCATTCTTATTTCCATCTATACCTTCTACACTCTTGTTTATGCAGAATCAGTACATGTAAAATTACTAAATATTACCTCTACAGTAGATTAAGAGGCCTCGCAGACTAGAGACTTTTCATCTCCCAATAGCTTAGTTGCTAAATCAGTAAGAACATGTACAAGTGGTGTGCATTATCATTACACATAATTACTATAATAACAAGAGTCAAGATTTAAGTGTTTAGATTTTCTCACTAAGTAACATAGTCTATATAATAAAATAGCTTTTGATGACTTCATCCACATAAATTAAAAAAATAAATTCTATGTTAATCAATGATAATGTAACTTTGTAATGGAGAAAGAATGATGAATTGGGTCAGTAGGTTTTGTGTTGTTTCAATAGATACAAAATACAAATCTTTCCTCTTTATAACATATAGTAATAATAGTTTTTACGGGATATCAACTGGAAGGGTATGGATATGACAGAAAAGGTATGGTGCCATCCTTTGTTGCCCCTGGCATTGCCCATAGTCGGTCTTATTATTTTTAAAAACCTTATACATATAGATTTACATTTCATTGTCTTGAAAGATAAGAAACAAAATTAAAAGTATTGCAATAATCAAAAACAAAAGCCCTCCATTTGAATTTAACATTGATGAGAAAGCTTTTGTTATTCAAACAGAAAGCTTTCAAAGGTAAGAGTGCCTTCAGATCAACACGCAGCTTGTTGATAGACGCTTTTGTATTTCATAAAGCTTTGTAAATGTATCTAAGACAGATATTTATTGAAACAGAAATTGTTGACAGCAATAGACATTTCTAAAAGTTATATCATTATGAAATTAAGGTTGTAATTTACAATATTGGTTGAAATTTCATAATTCAATTTTTTTTTTAATTGCTTGATGCACTTAACCACATTAAATTTAACATTCATCCTTTCATGTCATTAAGGATATTAATTGGGATAATAAACAAGGTAATCATTTCATGTTAAAATTGTTAAATTTATTGCATTATATCTACTGGTACTAACTATTGTTGTTGAAATGACTTCTATTTGTTGTATGGTTTATCTTTGCATCCTACCATACAACTGATCTATAACGAATTTCAGTTTTTTAAATACAGAGGAGTTTTTGTATGGTTGTATTGGCAAAACAAACGCAAGGCAACACATCGACAGCTCCTAACGCGTCAAGTGTAATCGAAAATTGTAATTAAATGCTTTTCCCCTCCTAACTATGGAGTTCCGGCTGTGACTGGACGCGCAGCTGCGACCCACAAAATATAATCAAGTTATGAAAGTCACCAACATTATTGTTATTTACGATGAAATATATTTTTATTTACTAAGTTGGAATAGCTTCAGCCTCAACGGCGGACCCCCC
>NW_013525035.1:3331838-3485927 GCF_000836215.1 Papilio polytes | reverse complement strand
CCCCCCCCCCCCCGAGGCCAAATCTGGATCCGCCCTTGTTCAGCCCCCTCAATTGTAGATCAATAAATCGTAATTTTTATTAAGGAGATACCTTTTAAGAAATACTTTTACAGAAATGTACTGTCGTCCCAGTCATTCTTTCTGAAAGAGTTAAACATGTTTAAAACGGCTGAACGGATATTGATAAAATTTGGGATAGAGAGAGCATAGTCTGGACGAACAACAGGCTACTTTTTAACTCCACGCGGACAAAGTCGCGGGCGAAAGCTGGTATAAAAATAAGTTTTATACGTTTTATACTTGTATTATTATCGTAGCTTAGTCGACCTTTTTGTTTCATGTCGCGTGACCTTAAGGCAATTGTTTAGAGTTCATCCCGGAAATAAAAAAAAAACGTGATGTAGCGATTCGTGAAGCACGTACTTTCTCTCGTCAGCTGCGTGGATGCGGATATGATTCTTTATAAATACTTAACTACGTTTAATATAAAATAATAAGTGTTTTTGCAAAGTCTTGGGGGAGAAATATTAAAAAAAACTAAGCCTGTTGTAAAGAAATAGTCTGTCTTGAGATTTCCAATGTATGTTTAGCATAAGTAATATTCATCTAGGGTCTCCCTAAGTTTAACGACTCTATGTAAGAGTGAACTTTACAGTTTTTTACATTCCCAGCTTTTTGGTTATTCATTTGTCGTTACAGCGTTAAGATAAATTCGTCTAACTGTGCACAATGAGGGTTCGTAACTCGTAGAAAAACTATTTTAAGTGTCTGTAAAGTTAAAAAACTTTGACTTGAACTGCGTCAGATGTTCGGCACATGCTGTGCATGTCCTTATCCTTTCTTACTTATAATATAACCAGCCTTTACCCGCGACTCCGTCGGAAAAATAGGGGGAGGTTCAGCTTAACCAATACAGGATCCAGTGTCGAGCTGGTTTTCAGTCACCCCCTCTTCCCAAGATGTAAATGGGAGAGTAGATAGTCAAAGGTCGCTATACACTTGTAATATATTTATAGCCTAAGCAAGAATAAAAATCCTGGTTTACTGCGTCAATTCTTTTTTTTTATTCACTTGTATATATTTTTCTGTTCTGCCTGTACTATACGATAGTGTATAGAAGTTACTAATCTGTATGATTATCGTCCAGTCTCGAGTATATGTATCCTATAATTGTCATAGATTAAACTCTTGCAGTGCGTCTTGGCATTATAACCAGTTTATTTTTACTCCGGCATTTTTATTTCCGATGTTCTTTTTAGAACTGGTTACATGCACTAGTTCTATGAACTTATTTTCAGTATGCTTCGAGTCAATGGTCCGATGTTTAGTTAAAATTAAATGCATTTTAATTTAATTAAACGCAGGATGCATTACATATTTATCTTCTTTATTTGTGAGTACAATAATTCAAATTAAAAGAAACAATTTATGGAAATATAAGCTAAAACTTATTATGCAATAGAATTCAACTCACATCGAGGGCGTTGCCTCACAGACGGACATTGTATATTTGCATATATGTATATACATGTTCGGGTCAACAGTCAATGCACGCCCACATCTCGGTGCATGATTGATTAATTGATAAAAGATTATCAGAACGACCCCTTGCGTACGGGAATCTTGATGAGAAAATTATAAAATACTAGCTGTTGCTCGCGTCTTCGTCCGCGTGATTTAAAATATAGCCTATGTTACTCACAGTTAAATTACCTTTCTAACTGTGAAAGAGTTTTAAAAATCGGGACCGTAGTTTTTGAGTTGTTTATATACGTACAAAATACAATTTTTCTTCTTTATAATATTAGTATAGGAAAGGTATACGGAGAATTATAAATAAAATCTATTAAATTTAGTTGTAATGTTAGTTTAAAGCGAATAAGCGGGTCTAGTCTTATAACCACTTTAGCTCCCGCCATTTCATTAAAATATTACGTATGTAAATTAACTTTTTTTTTAATTAACCAGTTTAGGAATAGAATTTTCTCTTACTATACTATATTTTGTGATTTAAACCGTTTAACAACGAATTCCTTATCAATTCCAATATTCAGTTTAATGTTCCGCTAATCGTTTGTCCTCTATCCTTATCAACTATTCAATACACAATCATAATACTTACGATATCGTTCTTTGTAAATCATTGAGTCATATTCCATTGGGTATTAAAAAAATATTTACCTTATTGACAATACAAACTTTGAGTGATACTGTCGTACTAATATAGTAATACCAGATGTATTCACATGAAAAAATATAAAATATGTCTTATGTAAATTAACTAAAGTGACAAGCGTCAGTTAAACTGTTATTTTAAGTTAAGTGCAAAAATAATCAATTCGTTTGTTTTTTTATCTTACCCGAAAACTTTGTAGAGTCAATCGATTTTGTTGATTCTTTTTAATTGATAATTTACTCCGTATTACACTACATGACACTATTTGTATTAAATTTGTGTTTTTTGTACGAGTTGTCATAAAACGATGTTCTGTCCCCTATGCTCGTTGTTAGGGTGGCCGTGATGTAGGTCAATATAACGGTATATCTCGCGGGCAACCGCGTGGCAACGATTACATTGCCCCGGCCACCAATTTGAGAGGAACTTTTATTGTATGCCTTTGTACTGGCTCGGAAATACTGTAACGATAAACGCTAAAATAGTCCCCTAACGTTGATAGTACGATGTTTAGTTAAGCTATGATTTAACAATGACGGTTTCCAATCTCACTATTGTAGTGTATTTTTTTACTATCTCACTGGAATTACCGCAACGAATGGTAAGCTAATTTAGTTTTTAATTTATAAATTATATATAGAAATCGAGGATAATTATGAAATTCAGTCTAGTAAGGCTTTTATAAATAAACTAGCTAACGTCCTCGACTCCGTTCGCGTGGAATTAAAAAATACAAAAGTGAGTAGCTTATGTGTTCTTCTAGACGATCCTCTATGTCTATACAAAATTTTATTGAAATCCGTTCAGTCGTTTAGGCTATCAACTAACAAACATCCATCCATCCATCTAAACTTTCGCATTTATAACATTAGTAGGATTAGTATGTTTGAAATCTTCTTGATATATCAAAACAACATAGATTAAGCAGTAAAGATTTTCTGTTTGTTACCTTTTAGGTGTTAGGTTAATTATAGTATCATAATTACTTTATCCGTAGTAGCTATCGCGGCCGCTTTGATGATTACAGTGACAGTAATTGCTGTGACCTATCCGTGTTTCACCTAAAATTGTGTCTGCTATACCAATTAGTGTATCTAGTCTAAATCGTCATTGAACTCTGTTTTCATTTTTTATAGAAACGATGTCATGTTTGTCCATGTCTATGTATGGGTAATCCAATGGAATTGAGAAGTTATAATAAACATTTCTGAACGATTTTATCTATGTTTTGTCTATGGTTTTATTCGGAAAGTTACAGTGATCAACTTAATGATACTTTTTTGTCTTCAATAAGTCTGATTAAAACCTTTAGAGGTAAAATTGTTTAGATAAGGTTGTGATGATTTCTCATTACATTTTTTGTGAATAATTGAAATTCTAATTGTTGAAATTTGGGTCATAGTGTTGAATAAAAGCTCGTAACTTACGGAACAATGTATACGCCAGTAGCTTTTAAGTCACAAACAATTTTTGTTTGCGTTGTTTTAGTGCTATCGTCCCCGTGTCGCCTGACCTTCTAGACTTATCGATTTGTAAACGTAGGTTTCCATTGACTAAAAAAATGTTTAAACATGTTCATTTTTTAAAACTTTTATGACACAAATGACTTCACGGATTCTCAGATTTATTACAGACTAGCTGTTCCCGTGCGGCTTCATCCGCATGAAATTATGAAAATTTTATTTTATTGTTTACATTTGTCAAATTATCAATTACAAATGTCAAAATGTTTGTAATGTCATGTACATTACAAACCTTAGCAATCTTGCTTTCTTGGTGTTGGCAGCAACTTATGGTCTCTTTCCCACATTAGGGTTTTTGTCTAAAATATTTACTCACTAAGTTTAATGTCGTGAAAATATAAAGCCTAAAGCGTGACGTAAGTATAGGGCTTTTTATTAAGGAAAGAATTATTTTAAAAATGTGCTGTAATTGCTGACATCTTTCGCCACAAAGTAGTGTGTGTTTACGCTTTATTTTATTGGTATAGATAGATGTTACGTACTTCAAACCTTAACGTAAACGATAACATTGTCAAAATTTTCCGCGACTAAACCACAATTAACGTAATATTTGCTTTTAATTTAATGTCTTCCTTAACGCTTATGACACGACTGGAACAGAACAATATAATGTTAATTTAAATGTTTTGATAATATTATTTTAAGATCTTGCAGTATGCATTATAATGAAATCCAATTAAGGTAAAAAAAATTAAAAATACTGCCAGTTCAAGTTGGTGTATTTCTTAAGTCCAAATTAATATTTTTAATGGCTACGGAAACTTACTCGATTTTATTATGTTACTGGTGTGGTTTTGGTTTTTATCGAAACAACCATTTAGCACCGAAGCTTAACCCAAAACCTTCTCTCATTTGTGATATTGAAAAGAATGTCTTTTGTGATATTTTAAAGTCTATTTGCTATGCAATTGTGGCGATGTGACGTTTCATAGCGTTTATTTGCGTCAGAATTTTTCGATACTAAAAATAATCAATTGCTTACGTATGATACGTTTAGGAATTTAGAAGACATTTTATGTATCATTAATGCCAGCAGATGTCGCCTTTGCACACAGTTAAAATAGCATTGAAACTAAGTAAAAGACCTTCTGTAACACTGTTAACATGACTCTATTTAAAAGAGAATGGGTTGTTTTTGTACAAGTTTTTTTGACATTAGAAACTTTTGGTAAATTTGTTAAATGACATTAAATAGAACGTAATTAAAAAAATGTTTCTTGTACCCATAAACCAATAAAGACAGAGAAATAATAAATAATAAAAAAATATATATATACAAAGAGCGAATATGAAAGCAGAAAGTATTAATTACAAGGATTGAATCATTTGCATACATTTTCAAGCATCTCTCCAATAACTTTTTAATTAAAAACCTTTAATTAGTATGGGTTTTAATTAATATGACGATACATTTTCTTTTTAATTTATCGAAATCGGGAATGTTATGAATCATATGTTCCTTTATTTATTTATTCCATTTTAAATTAAAAAAACTGTTTTAATTTATATTTAACATTTAACTGTATACTATAAAGTGAAATAAAAACGTCTTGTAAAAACGCAACGAACAGAATGGCAGGTAGGAATGCAAAAAACAAGAATTTGCCAATCGACTTTTGTAAATTGATGTGCGAGTGAGATAGCAATATCTATAGCATTTTTATCAGCTTTTGAACGTCTCCCACACTACATTAGACATTTAAAAAGGTTTAACTCAGAGATTCAAAGTTATATAGAGGAAGCGTAGTAAACTAACATAGAAAAATTGTTCAATATGTCTAGTTTATATATTTCTTAAATGTCTCTGGTTTAACTGCACATGAGTAATTATAACCTATAATATCGGTTGAGAATAAATCGAATAAGAAATCAAATATCAAAATGGCAACAAGAGACGACAATGGAACGAACAGTACATTCCCACAAAGTATAGCAAATAGGAAGAACGCCTATTTCAATGTTTTAATGAACCCTTGTGTTATTAAAGCTTATTAATATGTAATTATGATCGTTAGTAACGTTATAATTCTAGTTATGAAGAAGATGAGTACGCACAACCGTGTTAATTACAAACCATGTATTACCCTTTTCAAATATCTTGGCGAACCAAGGTCATCGGAACCCAAGATATATGAGTACTGTAATACTACTAAGATGCATAATAAAGGCATTTCTGTAATGTGAATGGAAAGAACAAACAGACAAAGGATGTTCTCTACCCATCGAATTACTATCACCATTTCCTGAAAGGAAAGGATAGAGAAAGAGATTTTCATCAGATTTTATAATGTATAGTTTTCGCCCGCGACTCCGTCCGCGTGGAATTAAAAAAACAAAACTGAGTAGCCTATGTGTTCTTTCAGACTATCCTCTACATCTATACCAAATTTCATCGAAATTCTTTCACCAGTTTAGGCTACAAACTCTAACAAACATCCATCCATCTAAACTTTCGCATTTATAATATTAGTATGACTAGTATGATTATAGCCGAATAATAAAATCAGTGTTTAAATCAAGCATAGACTTTATTATATCCTTAATTCACGCTTCATGACACTAGAATGTGGAGATTGTTTGATAAATTTGTTCCCATGACCTTAGTTCAAAGTTTAACCTACCACAGTTTGTTGTATAAACCTGGTTGCAACAAATTATTGTCTTAAAGTTTTCTTTGCTTTATCCACGATTGGTATTAAATTAAGGATATTATAGATATGTTTTCTTTCATATAATCTATCTAAATATACATGTAATAAAATTGTAGTGTCTGTATTATCAAAAGAAAATTTCCAGATTTTGGAAAGATGTATTTGCGTTGCTGATAACCTAAAACCGCATTTTTTTGTCTGTCTGTATCTCCGAAACGACTGGGCCGATTTCAACCAGACTTTCTGTGAAGGATAGCTGTCATAGACGGTCATATATATACGCTATTATTTTATCTTAATATTGCGTGGGCGTAGTTGCGGGCAACAGCTTATTATAGATAAAAGCAATTACCTAACTAGATTTTTTCCCCCACAATACTTTTTACCTCTGTGATAGCAAAAAATTGTTTTAACTATGCAATTATTTTTACAACACGGACGAGGTAAATGTGTATAAAACAGGCTATTTTAATTATAGGTTATCTGTACCGATTAACAGTATAACATAACAAGCCTATTAAACCTGAACGTCGATTGAAAAAAATTGTCACCTCATCGTAGTGAATTATCAAAACTGCCTTAATTGAAATACATCATTTAAACAAAAAGAAACTGTTTACGTAAATATCGCTTAGTTTAAAATAACCCTTAATTTTCCACTAGTCATAAATTACCATGCCTTATGACAATTTGGCAACGCCGAACGAATTTCAACGTCGCGTGCCGTTTCACTGCCAACAAATTGAACTAGCAACACTACGCGGATGAATATTCTGAATTTTAAATATTACGTATTTAATCTTGTCAAATTAAGTACACAATCCTAAGCGCCACTTATCGTAAATTACATTATAGGCTTAGTGTTGTTGGTAAATACGTTCAATATTGATAGATGTTTTAATTTTATATAACGTTTATAAAATACCAAGACACTTGTGCTTATTCTTTGCAGCCTTCTAACAAAATGGCAAATACCATCCTCGGACTAAACATTCACAGTATACTTTAAAAGTGTGTTTTAAATTGCCATTAGCGCCAACTAGTTTACTGAGATATTTTAATTAACCAGATTAATTTTCCTTTTCCAGAATCGTTCCAGGAATGGGGAAATCAAGCAATACTCCTAAAAGCGATTGTAGCACAAAGACATTTTAAGAACCCGAAAGACATCTGATATGAGTGAACTTCTTGTGGGATTGTGACCGTTATAGCGATGGATACGCTACATGTTCACGCGCACAGCAAGGGCTCGAGCAGGAGTCAGTCGCCGTCAACCGCCGACCTCGCTAGGGACCCGTCTGTCGTCACCGATGACGTCATCAGATCGAGAGTTCAGTCACCCTCTACCGCGCACCATGTCGTCAGTGTAAGTACGCTAAGGGATTTGAACTTTGAACTATTCTCAGAGGGAACAATTAAGTGTAATTAATGGAAATAGTTGTCTAGATATTTATCTGAAATAGCCTTTAATAAGATTAAAATAGTTGAGTTCATTGCCTTAGTACTAAACTTAAAAGACCTAAATTTAATTAGTCACTGATGTCAGCTGGTATATTTCAATAGTAGATTTTTAAGTTCAGAAGTATCAGTGTCGTGTAAAAACAAGTAAATTGAAGTGATTTATGTTAAAACATACAAATAAATTTATTTTATTATTGTATTAACATCTATTTGATTTACGAGTGCTGTCGAATAATATCAACTTTATACACCACTTACGTAGTTGAATTGTGAATTTAATCGTTATACAGAATGTTTCGAGTCTAGACGTCTCAAACCGGCGCCGTATTCAGTTAGGGACGAGTTATATAAATACTTCGTCAAAGCCTTTGTGTATTGACTTATTTACTTTATAATACAAGTTTGCAAGATGACAGTTTAATTAAACATTTTTCTTGTTATCGTTTTAAATATGTTGTAATAAAAAATAAATGGAATAAAATAATATCAAATTTCCTTGTAATAATTTTAATCAATGTTTTCTTGCATATGTTCTGTACGGGTTACCCTAAATGCAGTTTGTTTTAAAATCTAATAATAAATAATTTGTCAACGGTTTGTTTTATACTAATTTGGGCCAATTATTGTTATCATAACTAATATGTAGTTAATGTTAGTTGTACGCTAGATAACCCCGCGTGTGTCACATAAGCTTGTAGTACAAACTCGTATAACAAATATATTGTGTTGTTAGATTTAGTGAATTAAAAAAAATAGTTCTTGTAGTATAGAAGTGCTGTTGTTGTATTGAAGTGTTAGGGTAATTTAAAATTAAAATTACACAAGTAAACCTGATAGAAAGGCGGGTTTTTATTTGAATTTTTTACTTATTATTTGCAAATTCATATTTTACAGTAATCTTTATAACTGAGTTAATAAATACCACTAACTTGTTAACTGCGGGTACCAAATATCCCTTATTTAAATATGTAGGTAGAAGCTTTACATTTCGTGTAGCCTAAATTAAGCATTTTTTATATTTTCCAGGAGCCGTCATCGAATTCATCATCGCGTCACAGTGAGCGGGGCGCTCATCACGTCAAGTCTCACTCCAGAGACCTGGGCAACAGCTCGATGGTCGCGGGCACAGCTAACACTTCCAGAGAGTAAGTAATACGTCATCTTCCTTATCCTACTCCCATAAGTTCGGCGTGACAGGTTTTTGTCCTCCACATAACTCTATCATACGTCATCTCAGTCACTCCCTTCATGTCACTTTTTACGCAATCCATCCTTTCTAGGTCTATCTCTACCGGTGTACTACACTCAGAACTAACAGAGTTAGTAATACAGTAAATAGTATTTTGGAACGATTTGAAATTGTGTGCGAATAGTATGAGACAATTTGTTAGCGTTTTTTCCGTCTGCTTTCGTCTTATGAATGGCGTTTGGTGCCTTAGAATATATTAATTTTATAAAATCTATTAGCACATATAAAGGTGGAAATACACATGCTAGTAAAAAAGAGGAACACTGGCATGCAAGTTAGCGTTTATATATGTCTATAGCTGGCATGTACCTTACGTTTCTTTTGTCCATATTTGTAAATACCTGTTGAGAATTGTATAATAATATTTGTAGAGAAATTTACAACGTAAACTCATGTCTTTTTTAATTGTCTGAACTTAAATATGATAAATAATGAATTACGAAAACCATAAGTACAATATTATCTATCGATTGTTACTGTAGCAGCAAATGCGAATTTCTCTTGCAGGCCAGGTCAACCGTGAGAATGCATGCACACGGTATATTCCAATGCCAACAATTAACCTAAATATCACAACTAAAACAGATTTTACTTTATTAAATAGTTGATAAACACATTATTAATACTGCCAAGAAAGCCCTAAATAGTCACACTCAGATGTAACTAATTCCACTTTTTTTTTTATAACATAAGGTGGCAAACGATCAAGCGGCCACCTGAATCCGCCAAAGTGGCGAAGCAACCGCCCATAGACATCCGCTATTGCAGATGCGCCTACACTTATACGACGGAGGAAAAGACGCACATAAAGAGGATATTTCCCCTTCCTATGCATCTCCTCCACCGTCGAATCCACTTCCCCTTCCCATCCCCTCCTTATAAGAAAAGGGTGGTAAAGAGAAAGCGACTTAAATTAGGCCTCCGGCACAACACTCATCAGACGAAACACAGAATTGCTTCCATTTCACGCTTGTCTTCTGTGTGGTCGTGGTATTACACCGGGCATGTCCTGCAGTGCTAAGATGTTAAAGCGGGCACTACCAATTAAATTCGCGTGCGGACCTTTTACTAAACTATCGCATAACTGTTTAATCTCGCTTTGGTTCCTATGACCATATATGGAGGTGCACACATTACTTGATTTTTAGTCACGCAACTAAACAGTTGAATTGACTTCGAAACGAACGACTATCGCACCACAGATATGCGATATTTAGTCAAAAGTGTGCCTGCTCTTTTAAAGATCAATTAGCGTATATATTTAGGTTTTTTTTTATTTTTTTTAAAATGTTTCCAGTTTGGAAGACTCGCCGCAGAAGAAGAACTTGTCAGGTCTGGTCACGGCGGTCGACTACACTTGCCCCGTGTACAGCCCCAACGTCTCATACGCCATGTCCTCCGCTGATGAATACGGATCACCCGCATATAGATGTAATGTATCTAGCTGTTGCTTCGAGCTTTGCATGCGTGAAAAAAAAAAACAAAATATAGCCTATGTTTCTCACAGATAAATTACCTTTCTAATGGTGAAAGAATTTTTAAATTCGGCCCAGTAGTTTTTGCGAAAATCAAATACATACAGAAATCCAAAAATACTAATCTTTCCTCTTTAAAATATTAGTATAGATTTATACGTTTAATCATTTAATGATTACTTAAATAATTCTTCTACAGTTGACTTTTTACAATTTCAGCTCAAGATGGCGACTATTCTAATCAAGGTAATGACAGTTTTAATTTATTTTGATTACATTTGTAACCAATTTAATCAATCAGATTATGTAAAAAAAACATACAGACGAATTGAGTACCTCCTTCTTGTGGAAAGTCGGTCACAGATAATCTAACAGTGGTAGAGCCCGCTTTAACATCTTCGCACTGTAGGGCCGGCACGCCCGGTGTAATACCACAACCACACAGAAGACAGGCGTGAAGTGGGAGCAATTCCGCATACAGTCTGACGAGTGTGGTGCCAGGGGCCTAGTTTTAATCCCTTTCTACCCTTTTCTTATAAGGAATGAATAGGAGACGCACAAGAAGGGGAAATACATTTATGTCCGTCTCCACAATTAAGGGTAGGCAAAGCATCTGCAATTGCGAATGTTTATAGGCAGCGTAGTTTCGCCATTTTGGCGGATTCAGCTGGTTGTGTTTGTCATCTTAGATATAAAAAAGCCATCTATGGAATTAATATATTTGTTATATTTCCAGATGACTACGACGGTGGTAATGCGACGTCAGCGAAGGCGTTGGCCGCCATCGCCCATCTCAACAGCAAGATTGAACGAACCAAAGACCTTATACGATTAGAACAGACAAACAGAGATGGTGAGATTTAATTAATTACAAATATAAAATAGATTAAGGGCCTGTTCCACTAAATAGTAAATTGTCTGTTTACAATCGAACGTGTCAAATATGTGGTGGAAATATCGGATTTTCTCCCTTTATCTGACAGTGACGTCATTTTTAAGCTATATGACCCTCTATCAGCCACATAATATCCTTTAAATTTCATATATCAATATCTTTAACATGTTTCGAGTTAAGTGGTGTCAAACATCCATCAACCAACATTAATGTTTTAGAGAACGTAAACGAGTACCTGAAGTTAGCAGCGAATGCAGACAAGCAGCAGTTGCAGCGCATCAAAGCAGTATTCGAGAAGAAGAACCAGAAGAGTGCGCTCTGCATCGCACAGCTGCAGAAGAAACTAGAAGGTTATAACAAGAGGATTAAAAACTGGGAGGTAGGATCAAAATCGAGAAAGATATCGCGATCCTTGGAACTCCCGCTTGTCATTGTATGACTTTATTTATATAAAAAAAAAACATCTAAAACGTATTTTCGCTTTAATTAATAAATTATTATATGTTTCTAATTATTATTAAATCATATTTCCAGCAACACGGCACAAGCGGGCAGGCGCACAGACAACCTCGAGAAGTTCTACGTGATATGGGACAAGGCTTGAAGTAAGTCTTACAATATCGCTGAATCTATATTACTTAGGTTGCCTCTAAGTGTAAATATTTCATAATATACTAAAAATCACCTGTATAAATAAATATCTACTTTAAAGGTAATTTTGCTCTTATTTTAAGTGTGAAAGTTTAGATGTATGGATGTTTATAACTAAAACTCCAGAACGACTTAACGAATCTCGATGAAATTTAGTACATATATACAACATAGTGTAAAAGAACGTAATAAGTAACAACACGTCAGTACTCAGAGAGATAAAAAGGTATAGAGATTTCCAAGTGTCTTGTCAGTTCGGAACAAGGCACAAGGGCAGAGCTGACAACATTTTTAAACTATACTATGTGGTTATTATTAACTAATGTAATAATTTAACAGGAATGTGGGCGGCAACATACGCGACGGCATCACCGGTCTGGGCGGCAGCGTGATGGCGGCGCCCAGAGAATTCGCACATCTCTTCTCTCGCTCTAACAGATTCGGATCCGCGGACAACATCGCACAGCTCGCCGGTCTGTATCACTATTAGTATTTAAATAAAACGGCCATACTCCGGTATTAATTATACTTGAATATGGCCGTTCGGCCGATTGGTTATACTCTCTTTACACCTGGGTATGGACGATTTAAATGTAACGGCCATACCTGGGTATAATTGATTTCTATGTTTATGTCCTGTTATGTTATTGTTGCAAGGGCAGAAATTATTGTAATCAGTAGTAAAACCTACTTTTAATAGTAAACAGTATGGGAAAGTACTACAGTACTAAAATAATATGCATAAATATTTTTAATGAAAATTTAATAACGAAAGTATTTTGCTGGTACTATAAATGATATTAGGAAACATTAGAACAAAATTCTTTTTTTTTTACACATGGAGCATTCGAATTTGTATATTTTGTTGTTGTTTTGATATTTTATTACCATAAAAACTAAATGTTAACAATTCCATTTATTTTCATCACACCCATTATATTATTGGGTCAATTTCATTGCATATTATTGTTCCTCAGTGTAAAACTAACTCTATGTATTATTTATTTTTTTAAGTGTTTCACAATGTTAAAAAAATATTCTATGTACAGCAATAACTATATATCAAAACCAATCAATTATTTCTGTAGTATTAAACGGAACAAATTATTTAAAGAGAAATATAATTATATTTTTGTGAATTTAAGATTTTTATATTAATACTGGATTTCAATACAACTTCAAATATGAATAGACAGAATATTATATGTAAATATTTATATACTAAATCGTAATTGGCTGTTTATTTAAATAATATATTTTGTCTGACAGAGAACACGGGTACTTGTAAGTATGAGTGGTAGCAAATCATTCATTATTAATAAAACATTATTAACATCAAACCCTAGTTAATAATACTGTTTAATAGTATAAATTGATATTAGATTATTAATTTCATAGGAGTTGAAACTTTTTCGTTAAGTTTTTGTTATCGGGCTATAAAATCATTTGCAAGTAACATTATTTGCTAGTGTAAATAACACTTGTAATAAAAAGAATAAAGCTTAATAGACTGTTTTAGCGCAAAATATCTGATCATAATCGCTGAATTACTACTAGGTTTGTTATTTTAAAATCAATGCAAATCATTGATAGACAAATATAAAGTAGTTGTTTCGATTGCTTTGATAGATAAAAGATATATGCAGTTATCTCTTAAGATTTCACAGGAAATAGATAAATTTAGATTTACTAAAAAACGTTAAAAAACCTTTTATCTGTGTACATAAGTTTCCTCTAACAAAACACTCGCACGAAAACATTATCTTAGCAAACAATTGTATTCTCTAAATTTCTTCTAAACCTCGCCATTCCATAGTATCTTAAAAATTACGTGATATATTACAAGCCGAAGTTTAACCGATCGCGCCTCTCTATCGCTCGTTCCGACCTCTCACTCGCACACACAACTTATTTAAAAGGTGAATAAGTAATGCTTTTCGCTCCGGCGTCGTTTATTAATTATAATTACGTTAAAAAACTTATGACAAAAAAATAAACGTATGAACGTCTATACTTTTTACGGTTATATTTCAAATACAAGTTAACCTTCAAAGATACGTCATAAGCATTTACATAACATTTGATAAACGCAGAGATAGTCTTCCAATGGCAGCGCGGGCGCACACACGTACATATGAGTCATGATTTCAGTGATTTTGTAATATTATAATATGTTTTTCCGCAAGTGTAAGAAATGCCGGAAGAAATGTAAATAGAATTTGTTTTTTTTTCTTGTAAGAAATTATTTTTATTTATTCAAAATTATCATTTGATAGTTACGGAAGTGTTTTAGTATAACAGATTTAGTAAGACTTCATTATTATCGCTTATTTAAGGTTTTATTTGCTTTATTTAGTAAAAAAAAATCTAGTATTTTCCTATATTTTAATAGTTTTTTGACTATAATTTTATATTTTTAAAACTATAGTCACAGTTTTATTTTAAAAACATGTAGTAAAATCTTTTCCCCTTAGTAAAGATATAACATAGTGATTTTTCTTTACCCATAGTTTCATTTTAAATAAATATTTATTATTATATTCTTGACCACACTTTCTTCAAAATTGCACTTATATGTCCTACTTCAGTCTCCTATATTGTATTTAATAATGTACAATGCTTCTTTTAACATATAAACACCTGTGTAATTGTTGCTTATCATGTTGTCTCATTCTTGCACGCTAGCCCCACAACATGCGGAACTGAGAGGTAAATATATGCTAATTATCACATTAATACTTGTAACAATGCTTTATAACGTGTTTACGATGCATACAGTGATCTTGCAAAACAGTTTATTAGTCACTTTTAACACTTTGCGTGCGACACAGTATGTAAAGTATAGTGGCATTGGATGTGTTAAAAATGTTTTTTTTTGTATTCTCGTATAGGAATTAATTAAAAAGCTATATCTAGTGTAAAAAGAATAGAATAGTCCACATTTTATATATTATTTGTTTTTATTTTTTTTTGTTTAGCCACAAACCCTTTCTTGTAATATTATAGCTTAATATAATCCGAAAGTCGCTTAATTTGTTTGTTTCGCCTATTTTATTTATTTATACAAAATTCATGCATGGATAATGCTCCTCTCTATATGGAGGCCGAAGTTACGAGTACTTAGTGATTAACTCTCAAAGCCAATTTATCTCGACCCCTCCCGCTGTGATTTAATAGCAATGACATTATCTTGCAATTATGGTTGTCATAAACGTTTCGATTACTAAAAGAATTATATTTTACAATCCGTTTATAATTGCACGTATTCTTTTGGTGGAAGAGACATCAGAAAACACTTTTCCCCGTTTAATTTTGAGTATAGTATAAAAGTAATTAATAATAGTAAGATTGAACTACCTAATGGTAAAATTCAAGGATAGCATTTTATTATAGATGAAAAAATTACCAAATATGTGTTCATAGTACGGCTATAAAATATTAGATATACATTTACATTCGATACACATGTTACCGTTGTTTATTCATACAATTTTCATCACCTATGCAGTCTCACAATCCCTCACAAAACCATGTCATTAGAAAGGTTGTTAATAAACGCAAACTTACAACTTAAATATTTTTAATTATAATATTGAAAATTTTAATATTTTAATATGTCAATTTTTGTTTAACTGTTAAGCCAAACCGTCTCAAAGTCGTTCATTACTTAAAACTGGTGCTTACAGTGGATTTCCTATGACTTACTTATTGACCAATTAAATCAGTAACTGGCAGTTACTGTTGATTAAATTATTTTAAATTGTACGCTACCTTAATTAATATCATATGAAGGCTAAATAATACACTAACACACATTCAATAGAAATGAGAAACGATATTTAGACGACATTACATTATCAGAGCGCGCGCACACCTTGGATCAAACTATCGCACAACTGTTTAGACTCGCTTTAATACCTGTGTGTACATCTAAATAATTGATTTGGCTGCGAAACAATCGATAATCGCACAATAGTTGTGCTATAATTTAGTCAAAAGTGTGTGCTCCCTCTAAGAGCCTTACAAATAAACGCGGTATAAAGGTGAACTTAGTATAAGCAAAAGTTGTACCAGTATTTGCTTATATTCAGATTATTCCTAAGTTTAAATATATACCGCATTTATTTGTAAGGTTGTATGTGTTTAAATGTATAATACAAACATTTAAGTTTGTTATAATATCTCATTTCTATTGAATACGGTTGTATATTGTGTGTATTGAGTGTTGCTACAACGTGGCAGCGAACGCGTCGTCGGAAGGTTCCCGTGCGTCGGAGGCGGGCGAGGCGGCGCCGCGCGGCTCCACACTGCCTCGCGCGGCCACCTCCCCCGCGCCCAAGTTCTCACCTGACGCCTCGCCGAGCTCCTCCGTCACCAGTGAAGGCGCACCGTAACTATCTCTGTCTAACTTTATAACTTAGTATACGCTATCTCGCTCTCCCAGAATTAGAATCAGGAGGGAATGCAATTGAAAGTGGTAGAGCCTTTTACACGAATGAATTCCGAGCGGAGGCTTACCTAGTCTACTTTTATTCCGTCATCCTTTTCTTATAAGGATATGATGGAAAGGAAGCGTTAATTTGAAGGAAAACAGGACGCATAGGAAGGGGAATTATCTTTTTCTGTTCGTACAACGTTGGTCATAAGTGCGATTACAGTCGCTTCGATATTTCAGCGGATTCAAGTTGCCGTAATATGTTTGCCTTGTAATAAAAATACAATTTAAATATTCCAGTTACCAAACGCAACCAGGAACAAATAATATGTCAGAAGCGACATTCTCCATAAAGCCGATACTGAACGAGCTGCGCGAGCGCAGGGAGGACTACGAGCGGTTAGCGGAGAAGATGGAGGCGCTTAAGGTGACCTATATTTTCATACGCAATA
Organism: Papilio polytes; assembly: GCF_000836215.1. Classification (NCBI taxonomy): domain Eukaryota; kingdom Metazoa; phylum Arthropoda; class Insecta; order Lepidoptera; family Papilionidae; genus Papilio; species Papilio polytes. The sequence goes on along the minus strand of NW_013525035.1, from coordinate 3,468,959 downwards.
CACATACTAGCTTTCGCCCTCGAATCCGTCGGCGTGAATTAAAAACTAAGTGTATTTATTATATAATTTCTTTAATTTATAAGTTTTCTTCTGTTTCAGTATTTCAAAAGTATGCAACTATAATCTGTTTCTCATTAATTTTTAAATAATAATGTGTTTATAGAATCTATCGCAAGAGGTATCGTTCCTGTCAGCGGCGCTGCAGGAGGAACGCTTCAAGACAGAACGACTCGAGGAACAGATCAATGATCTCACTGAACTGCATCAGAATGAGGTATGGCATTCACTTAACACAACATTTTATTAAAAATATAAACTTGTTGCCTTACAACTTGCGACAACTTACTTGGATTTCTATTTTTGTATGTATTGGAATAACTCAAAAACTACTGGACCTATTTCAAAAATTCCTGCACCATTTAAAAACTAAGTTCTTTTTTTATTTCGATAGAGGTAGACCTAGAAAGAGATGGATGGATTGTGTGAAAGGTGACATTATCAAGAAGGGAGAGATGACTGAGATGACGGATGATAGTTAAGTGGAGGACAAAAACCTGTAACGCCGACCCTACGGGAGTAGGATAAGGGGAAAGATGGTGATATAGCCTAAAGCGTAACACAAATGTAGGGCTTTTTATTAAAAAAAAGAATTATTTAAAAATGTGCTGTAATTGTTGACATCTTAGGCAACAAAGTGTGTGTTTTCGCTTTATTATAATAGTATAGATGTATTGTGTAATATTTGCAGGTGGAGAACCTGAAGCAGGCGCTGACGGACGTGGAGGAGAAGGTGCAGTACCAGAGCGAGGAGCGCATACGAGACATACACGAGGCACTCGACCTCTGCCAGACTAAAGTGAGACAATTTATTGTAAAATTCTCTATCGTATTAATATTATAAATGCGAAAGTTTAGATAGATGGATGTTTGTTAGAGTATTTAGCCTAAACTGCTAGAAGGATCTCGATGAAATTTGGCATAAATGTAAAGGATAGTTGGAAGTACACCTCAGCAACTTACTTTTGTTTTTTTTTAAATTCCACGCGGTCGAAGTCGCGAGCGCTAGCTAGTGGGCTAAAAACTAAATGTTTTTCATATATTTTTTAATTAATTACACAAAAACAAGCGTTTGTGGTTTTAACAAATATAATTTGTATTGAATAGAACACAACTAATGTAACGCTTAATTTTTTGATAATGAGATTAGAAAGCAATGATTAGAAAAAAATTACATATTTCAGTTTTTTTTTTCTAAAGACCGATGTAACGAATCTTAAACACTTCACTTCGTAGGCGCTTTACAATTTGAAAGATTTGAAAATTGTAATAGAATTTATAGTTTAAGCGTATCATTATATTTTCAGATGATCTTACATATCTAATAATATGTATACTGTATAGATCGGCAAGCTGGAGCAGTGGGCGGCGGGCGGCGGGGGCGGCGCGGGCGGCGGCGGCGGCGCGGGGGACGCGGGCGGCGCGGCGGCGCTCCCCCCGCGCCTGCTGCTCGTCAAGCTGCTCAACGTGGCGCTCACGCTGCTGCAGCTGGTGCTGCTGCTCGTCGCCACCGTCGCCGGCGTCACCATGCCCTTCCTCAGGACCAGGTACTCCACCGCACCCTCGCTCTCTCTCCCCATCTCTCTCTCTGGTGCTAAATACCTCGGCGGAGTTTGTCTTATAATGTAAGGTGACAAACGAACAACCAGTCAGGTGAATCCACCGAAATGGAAAGCGACCGCTGCCCATAAACATCCGTAATTGCATATGCGTTGCCTACCCTTAATTGTCGAGACGGAGTCTCCTCCTTCGAGGAGGATATATCCTCCACGCATAAGAAGAGGATATATACTCTTTATGTGCGCATAAAGAGGATATATCCCCTTCCTATGCGTCTCCTCCAGCATCAAATTCACGTCCCCTTCCCATCCTTTTCTTATAAGAAAATAAGTTGCTTTCGATTTATATTCATAGATTGAACTAAATTAATACAATTTAAATAATTTTCAGGGTGCGAGTTCTAACAACGAGTGTAGCGTTAATGGTTGGTGTGATGGTACTGAAGCAGTGGCCGGAGGTGACGCAGCTGTCGGACCATTTGGTAGCGCGCCTCAAGGAGTACCTGCTGGACAAACACCACGACAGGTAATGACCTTCCTACCTACCCCCTTCAGATCCACCTTCGCGTGTAACACTCGCAATCTGACTGCAATGAGGTGAAGTTAACTTTAAACTACGAATATTTTTGTTAATTTACTAATATTTTCTTTAACCATTCCAACTAAGCTGTAAGCTTGTGCTAGGATATGGTTCATAACAAATCGAATGGCTTCGAACCTTCGATCGTAAAATTAGTAGTCCGTATCCCAAACCATTAGACTATAGGCTTTAGTTATTGCAATTTAACTCTAACCGTGATTAACTTTTTACTCAAAACTGTAATAGTTTTGATATGTTTATCTTGTGGAGTGATATTTACTCCAAATCCTTTTATTGTATTTAAAAGTTAACGTCGAGTGCAGTTTCTTCCATTCCAGTGAGATTGCAAGTTTTATATGTTAGCTTTATTCCATTAATGCTTTTGTATAAACTAACAAATGTTACTAAAACATACATGTATTATATAAATTATATCACATGTTTGATTAATGCATTTAATTGTTAAATGTAATAACGCGATATTTTTTCTAACACAAATGCCTTTTGGAAAATAATAGCATTTTTGATAGTTTTAATGATTGCTTCTAACATTCACATCGTCAAATATTTTAATTAACGTTTTTTAACTACAGTAGGGATATTGTTTGAATTTATCATATTTTAAGTATATTTGTCTCAAAATCTTCGCAAAATTGTTATATTTTTCCGTTTAATAATACAAGTTTACATTTAACCAAATGTTATGTACAATTTTCTTTTATTTACCAAATAATAATAATGTCATTTAGTTTTTAAAACTAATACTGTAAAATCTCAAATTAGTGAAATTATTAAATATGTCCTTATAATAATAATCTTTTAGTAAAATAATTTAGTAAACATCTTTTGAACTATATGAATATTAAAAGGTATTTATTTTGAATTGAAAATTCAATTAGGTTTAAATTTAGGTATTGCTTTAGCTCTGTTTGAACTTTTTGATATATTACCCTTTAATTAGATTTTGTAAAGTTTTTGTAACGATCTTTTTAAGATGCCTTTAATGTCATATAGAGGGTGAATTTGGTTTTATTTTTAAACTAACAAAATCATGTAAGTACTTTGATACCTAATTTCTTCATTCCATGAATTTACTAAAACCTTGTCTTTTGTTTATTTGTCTCCTTTTTTTTTAAAACAAAACAAAATTTTTAAGTGTTATCGTTTTAATTATCTTTTTTTCTAAAGTTTTAAATAATTTTTTTTTTGCAATTTAAATGTAGAGCCAATTTTTGTTTAATTTTTTATTTACTTTTTTTTATTTCCCACTTCAGGTATGAATGCAAATCATTGTGTGGTTGAAACTATACATAGTTTTGCTGTGAATATGTTCGTGATATATCGAAATTTTATTAAATTTGGATAATATTTAAAAACAACTGATTGGAAATAATCAAGTCTGTTTTTCGTCGGTCAAAGATTGGATTGTTACGGCTGAGTAAACTTAACTCGGCTGCAGTTTTTTATAACGAAATATACGAAATTTTCTTAATATAAGGTGATAATTATGTTATATTGTGATGACTGGATTTAATTTTCTCTTTTATGTAAAAGTTATGACGCCTGATGCATATCAATTAATTTTAAGCGACAAAAAACTGGCTAACTTTTTTAATTTGTTTTATTTTTTAAATAGTTTTTTTATCTCGGGCAGCAGTAGCAAAAACTCCGAGATAACTTTGATTCTATTTAAAGATAAATTATATTCAAAATTCATCTAAATTAAGATTTTTATTATGTTCATTTTAAAAGGCTGTGCCGAGTTGTGTTTATCTTGCCATTGTGTACTAAAATAATCAAACATTGGTATTCCTTGATTAATTTATTACAACATATTTGTATATAAATTAACTACAAAATTGTACGAAATTACTCATTTTTTTATTTTTGTATTTCTAAATTTAATACAAATTTGAATAAAAATCTTATGTCGATATTAAAATAGTGAGATTTCACTATCATGTGTTGGCATAACATTCATTATCTTTGTTAATAATAGAGATAATATCTTTTGTACAGTCAGCTACATAAATATGTACACAATTACAAATCTTCAGATATACGCTTTCGGTTTCAAAACTAAATATGTATGTATCCGTATATTTCTGACTGTTAAAGATGATTTTGTTAAACCGTAGGCATATGATAAAGTTTTGTTAATTTTAAATTTATGAAGCTGACTGTACATGTGAAACGCGGTTGTATGTATTAAAAATAAGCATTTGTGTGTGTGAATATGAGTAAATTTAAAACACACAAATTAATTAAAAATTTATATACAATTGTATCTTTCGCGTATTTTCCTTATTTTGTTGTTTTCTTTGTACCAAGATGATAAAAATTTGAAATAATTTGGATTAAAAAGTACAATATGTGAGATTTTCTTGTTAAAAATTCGAAACTTCATTTATCAAAAACGGCGTAATTACCTTAGTCCTGTATGTGTGGCAATAATACTATTAAGTTTTGGACAGTTGTAAATATTGTGATCTGTGGGTCCATTTGTTTTTAATAATGCTAACAATTGTATTCCACTGCAGGGACTTGTAATGTCAGTGCAGTGGCTACAGTTATGAACACTGACCTCTATAAATGGATATGCGTGAATTTTGGCGCTATAGCGATTGCAAGTAGTGGTTAAGATTTGAACTGATTTGTTTTAATTATCAGTGAAAGATGTAATTTCCAAGTAATGACCTATCTATGTATAGAGTTCAGTCGTAATGCTCTCGTTATTTTTAAAAGGTTTTCATTATTTTAGAGTTTCAATTTTGCATCTCGAATTGCTTTAGCGTCGTAATTGTTGGCGGGTGTTGGTTTATAATTACGAATGTTATTCTATAGTATTGAAGTTGTGTATATAATTGTTGTAGAAAATGAGAGTTGGGTTATTAGCGTGGAATTCCACTGACGAGAAATTCGTACAAAAATATCGTCCTTAGAAATATTGAAATAATATTTGTACGAGTGGAAATTCACGGTATTATGAACAAGCATATATTGTATATTTCTTTTTTGTATTATACCGCTTTAATTATTTATCGATCAGCCGTTAATTTTAAAAATAATAGGGAACATTTTTTTTTTAGTAACAATTTGACGAAGTTTGAATGTAACAGTGTTATTTATTGGATATTTGGTTGATAACGTTTGTAGGAAATTTAAAGAAAATTTTATATTTTTAAGTACATAATTATATGACAGGAACTACTCACTAAAGAGAATGGTTTTGATGCTGCAAATAATCCATTTTTTTATAAAACTCCGAGAATATTGTAATCTTTCTTATTACAAAATTTACAGATAACATCTTGTAAAGAAGCCATTCTCTAAAAATATAAGTTCTTCAGTTATTTCTATATTGTACGTTTATGAGAACATTCCAAAATTTTCTTAATTTTTAGATAACAATGAAAATATTTCTAGATTATCACTGGGATATTCAATTACTTGCTTTGAATTTAAAAGCATTTTTTTAATTTCTATTATGATATAATAAATATTACTTTATTACACAATAGTAACAAGTAGGAAAATTGTGAAAAAACTACATTAGTTTTTTTAAAGTGTCTTTTTTCATTTTAAATTGTCTTTATTAGTCTTTCTCTTGATTATCATTACAGTTTTCTTTTTAAACTTTCAACGAATAAAAATGAAAATATGTTTAAAAAAATATTGACGTTTTTCAATTTTCGTGTTTTAAGAAAATGTTTGATGCATCGAAAAATATTGGTTTTAATGAGAAATAAGTCCAACATGAACTATGATAAGCAGAAGCTTATGTTTATTCCTTTAACCGTAGGTTTCCACTGCAGAAACTTGTATAGCATTGTTGAAAGATAATATTGTTTGTGTATATTTTTTTCTATAAAACTACCGTGGAAACCGGTTTTAACATGTTATGTTAAAAATAATCTGTTCCTAGGGTCTGTCAATTATCATGTGCTTTAATTATTATTTCGTCACCTTTTTATTATAATGTGTGAAAATTTATAATCTGTGTACATTAGATTAGATCGAGAAATTTTAAAAATTTGAACTTTAAAACTCACAATACATAGTTTGAATATTCTTTATTCATGAAAGTAAGTCTAATGTATGCAGTTTATAAGTTTTATTATTTGAATTCTTCTATGTGGATATGTAATTTATTTTAATGCAAAATGTGTCCCATCGATTTCGTATTATTTCTTATTACTATGAAAATGCATGACTTTGTATGTTTTTATTTTATTGCCGGCTGTGGATTGAATATAAATCATCACAATTTTTTATTATATTTTTGTTTTATTTCACTTGAATATTTTGATCACAAATTTCTTGTAAGGGATGTTTTTCAGGATAAAGACTACATGAAATAAAATATAATTCTTTATTTTAAATTATTGTTATAAAAGTAAGAAATCTATTCAAATTCAAATGTTTAAAATAAATGTACAGATGTACTTACAAAAATGTATACAATACGTTGAATTTAGTTATAAAATCAATTTATAACATACACATAAAAAAATAAATTGCATTTCAATTCTCTTTGTACGTAATGTTCCAATTTATTAAAACTACAACACAATAAATTATAATAAAAATAATAGAAAAATAAACATTCTATAAAATCTTTGCATAAAACATATAAATTGTTATAAAAAAATAATTCTTCTGTTATACTGGTTTAATAACTTTTCAATTATGTAAATATCGTTGTTTTTCAATAATAAAAGTCATATTTTATTACCGCGACTTTTATACCATCTAAACTTTTGGGTAGCCATGAAATCTATATACAAAAGGTAACATTTAAATTATTCTTTCGTTTCGTCCGTGGAAACCGACTGTGTTCTCGGTAGTGGTGACAAGTTATCGGGTTTCGGAGGCAGGGCTGGCTTTTCTATCACTGGTGTTAGGTCTGTGGTCTCTTCAGTACTTTCACTGACGTCATTTTCGGCTTCCGTTACATCCGAGAAAACGGTTACTTCTGAGTTTTCAACCCTATAAATACGTAAATTTATGACGCCACTATGAATAAGTGTATAATTTAAAAAGAACGATTTAAAGTAAAAAAAAAACATTTTTAGTTGGATAATTAAAAAGATTTAAAAAAACTTGTTACAAGATTTAAACTCGAAAAGGGTACTGTTTGAAGAATACGAATCGATTGACATCTCATAAAAATATTTTTAAAATATGTCTTTAAAGTAATAAAATATGTAATCGTTGAGTTGAAGCTTTTAGAAGGTTAAACTGTGCAGGAAAGAATTATTAAAAAAGTAAAGTTTTAAAACACACAAGACAAACTTCAAAATATACACACACACTGAATTATTAAAACACACCCAACACCAAAGTTACAAGAAAAGGAAATTGCGTTTAAACAAGTAAAATAAAGATTACCTGTTGTTCCCAATTTGCAAAATTCCCAAATGTGATGAAATGGTGAATTTAAAACACAAACCAAACCCTCGAAAATGTAAAACATTATTTACATAAGTACACAAACATTAAAGTGCTGTTCCACTGAAAAATCTGCTCACAGATATTACCATCTTTCCCACTCTCTAAAACAGAGACAGCAGTAACATTTTGTCAGTGGAAACCGATACTTAAAACAACCAGGTTCATGTTAATATTTCAAAACAAATAAGGTTATTCAAATAAATTCAATATTATTTTCAATTCCGATTTATTTAGGCTTACAAATGTTACAACATAAATGACAGCGTACATATATGATATAGTTTAAACAATAGTTGTTCTTTAAAGTCACTATATTTAGCGATAAAAATGATTCCTCCGATATATCGAACTAAAATCTAAAAGGAAATAATTCTATAAAAAAATCTTAAAACGTCTAAAAAAATTAATTTACAATTAAAAATGTATAAATCGTTGTTTCCCATAGGAATGTCACAAATAAAAAAAAATCTAAAAAATATATTTCACATTAACTTAAGTAAAGAATATACATTTTCAAGTTAAAATATAGAATGTATTGGTTAAACTTAACATAAGTATTGAAATGCCGAATTAAGGAATGCTGAACTCTGAGAGGAATGTTCAATACTGTTTTATTATCTCGATATTGTTTTTTTTTTAATGTACGTATCAAATACAGTCAGCGTTAGTCTGTGGTTGTTCAAATCATTTTTACCATAGATTAAGTGGTCTTTTTTCTTACTTCGCATAGAGTAATTTAAGTTTAAAGTTTAAAAAGATACAATTAATGAAATTATTTGGCACATTTTACTGTAATTTACGCCAAACGAAAATCTCCCAAATAGTAAGAATGTCGACTTTACATTACTGTACTTAATTGTTAATCTTTGATTTTGTTAAACAAAGAGTAAATGAAATTAATAAAATGACAAACGCTGACTGTAAATGAGTAAATATTTACGAATATATAAATCGCAAAGAAAACAAATCTCATATATTGGAAGGCCAATACCTTATGAAGCTAAAAAATGTCTTTTGAAGCAATTACTTAAAAACCTAGCTTCTTTATTTCTATGCCTTAAATAATTTCGCAAAGAGTACTGGTAAAAATGTATAAAATTCATTGACATGATCTAATACTAAATGTCGATAAGTACTAAATGCGTTAGTTCGATAAGACCGAAAGTCCTATGTCGCGTATAATAAGTTATTATTTATACAATATACGACATATTACAAATATTAAAATACCGCCGTATCCACAAACAGTTGGGACGATCACAAAACAAAATCCATCACCTGACATCAGTGTAAACAGGACTTAACTAAACCATCAATTCCACTGGTTGAAGAAAATAGAATTGTAACAGACGATAATATTTTCTACATTGAACATTACAGTCAAAAAAACTACTGGTAGACTCTCTGTATAGTTTGATATTTGTGGCAGAAATCCACATTGCATCAGCTTGATAAATTAAAAAAAAACACTCGTAACGTCCGCTTTATAACTTGTAGTAGATTTCTGCTCCTTTATTCAAAGAGAAACTAAACTTTAGATCTAAAGCGAAGAACGAGAAATTTTAAAGCATTGCGGAAAGAATGTATTGTAAAGCAAATTGATAAAATTGTGCAAAACTTATACAAGTGAGACAATAATTTACAATATCGATTATTATACTCGATATATCGATAACATCAAAGGTGTAAAATTAATATTAAAACCGTCGATTTTACCGATAAATCGATTACAGTTCTGTTTACACTGCGCCCCTCACCTTATATATCGAATTATATTTATATAGGAAAGTGCTAAAATATGCAACATTGAAAGGTACATTTCCTTATATGGAAGTTTTTAAATTTCTCTGTACCGGTGGGGTTATAATATTTATTTCTAGTGGCTTATTTGAGACAATATTTTTTTAAGCCACTAAAAATAATTTAAAACACACATTTCCTTAGGCCATAATTAATTCCCGAATTATTCCCAAGCTGTTTGTACCCACACATACATTATTTTTTCACCAAAAACACAATTTGATTGAATTTTTAAACTTTTTCAACCAAAAAATAATAATTAAAACTAATTATTAAAAAACTAAGCATGTATAGTTATGGCTAAATGGTATTCTTACCATTTTGTACTTATTATATGTAATTATATTAATATATCAAGTGTACAAATTATAAATGAGTTTTATGTATGCACTTTTAATAAACATGGTGTGTATTTTTAAAAATAAATCAAAACGTGGTACAGATTAAACATCTCGATACCATGAAATTTTAATAGAGACGGCTGTCAAAGAACATTTTTACTTTGAACAGTACTGACAGCTGTCAAACTTTCATAGAGTAAAAAGGAAATAGAGAGTACACTAATAACTCAATAAAATGTTAATCTGTTCAGTTATGTATTCCAATCAATGTTTAACCACAGAAACAAATTTAAACTCGTGTACTCAGCGACGGATATTTGAATGGCTGTCACGTCCTAGACTAGGGGGTGGCGAACTTGGATTTATCAAAGTCCCATTTTCTATAGGAATGTTTAATACGGTCACATGATCAAGCAATTTTGATAATTGGGTACATTTTACAGCATTTTCGTGCAGTTTAAATGCATTAATAAAGTTTTTGATGTGTCGTGTCAAAAATATTGTCGCATGCCATTAGGTCACCCCTGTCCTAGAACGATCGTGTTCGTTATATCATTTCATAGAATATAGCAGTTCTTATCCTGCTAACCATTGTTTCAATGTAATTATTAAAAATTCAATCATTGTGTACATCGCCGACCAATGTCCTATAGAAGGGGAGGGGGGTTGTAAAAAATCCTTTTTTATTCTAAAGAGATAGCTTAACAACCTGAGTTGATATTTTAATGACAAATTGACAATCGTTTATTTACCTTAATGCCAAATACTGAAACGAATCTTAAACATCGCTTTGTAATCGCAAATTGGCTTGCAAACATCTATACTAAATTAGAAAGAGGAAAGATTTGTAACTGTTGTATACATAGAAATAATTCAAAGATTGGGCCAATTTTAAAAAGTCTTTCACCATTGGAAAGCTACGTTGACACTGAAAATGTGAAAATCGGCTCAATACTCAGCTATTACAATACATAATAAAAAATACAAATCTATCCTCTCTATAAGTATAGACAGGAATTGCATACATATTTAAATGTTACAATATTAGACATTTAGGTATTTTACCCCCTCCCCCTAAGCCCGGTATGTACTCACTTAGCGAGCGGCGCGTCCATCTGCGGAATGTAGTCGAGCGCCATGAGGCAGGCGAACACCGTCATTATCAACTTGGGCTTGCGCTCGGTGATGTCCTCGGGCAGCGCGTACACGCGCGCGCCGCAGCGACGCGCCATCGATATCGCGTATTTAGCGTTCGCTAGATTCTCCTGAAATACAAAATGGTTGACAGAATTAATGTCAACCAACCCGCAGTGCAGCGTGGTTGATTATAATTGATATATTGTGTGGATATTGGTGAATATAAATCAAACGATGTCTTGAGAAAATGCACGCCGTATATTCAGTGAACATAAGATGGAAGATGAAGTTACAAAAAGTGTTGCCACTAAAAAAATTATGGTTGCGTTCTCAACTATTTCTAACAACTATGGCCTAGTCACCCCTAATTAGGGTAGGCTCCGAGCCCCTCGGTGGGGACATGCGAGCTGGTGATGAATAGATTAAATATTTACCTAGTCCTCACTGGCTTAACATATCTTTGAATTTCTTTGCCATCGATTTTTTTTTTCAGTTACGTTGAGAAAATGGTCAAATATAGTATAGTGGCTTATACGGACAAATGTACTATGTAAATAGCATATCTTACTAATATTATAAATTCGAAAGTTTAAATGGATGGATGTTTGTTAATATTTCCACAAGATTGAACAGATTTCAATGAAATTTGGTGCAGATGAAAAACATAGTATTTTTTATATTCCGCATGAACGAAATCGCAAGCTGGTGTATAATTATGTGAGAAAGTTTTTTAGTGGAAATATATTGTCAATTTTCCAATTTTAGCATCAAATGTCGGTTTGTCAATAATAAAAATATTTTGAGGTTATACAAAGGTTATAGTATAAAAAAATTAAAAAAGTGTAAACAAGTTACCTCCTCATTGCCGCCGTGCAGCACGAGGTCATAGTTGATGGAGCCAGGCTTGATGGCATCGATCAGGTCGATCACCACTTTACCGTCCGCTAACACTTCGTCCTGAAAAAAATATTATAAGTAATGTTTAAGAAGATATTTTATTTTAATATATTATACAGTGCTAAGTGATCATTAAAAAATGTTTCGAAAGTTTATTTTCTAAGTACTATTATTGAATTATTAAGCTTATAAATTGACAGAAACAATCTTCCGGTATGTTAATAAACACAGTACAGACCTGGAAGCTCTTAATGGAGGATGTTTTGCCGGCGCTTTGCAGCTTATTGTTGACCCACTGCACGATCTCCTTCTCAATAATGGGACTGCCAGTGTTGGCGAGCCGCGTCAGCACCGACAGTGTGTATGCACGCATCAGCTGCCAGATCAGAGCTGCAACATGACATATCAACTCATCACAATCTATCATATCAACTCATCACATTACATCAACTCATCACAACATATTACATAAACTTATGACAACCTCTCGCATCAACTCATTACAACCTATCATATTACCTCATGACAACTTGTAACTTATAACTCGTAACATAGGAAAAACCAATCTCATGATCTCATCATAACGTGTGATAAAAAAATCATAGCAAACACAGTTATCACAGTGCTGACGCACGGTAAGAGGTAAATTCATATTAATATTACATATATGAGTTAATGTAATAGTTTATATGAGTTGTTATGAATTTATGTTGAAAATACACATTTTTACTGTCATAAACACTCTCTTACGGTTACAAAAAACATCGTGATGCATCCTGCATATATCAGCGAAGAAATTCAAAGATATGTGTGTAGTCAACCCATAGTCAGTCAGCGTGGTAAGGCCTAGTCACACTGAGGGTACTCTCCGAGCCCCCCAGTGGGGACATATAGAGCAGATGATGATGATGATGATGATGAAACTAACCGAGTGTGAGTGTGGCATTGCCCTCGTTGATGTCAGCGCCGGCGATGCCCACCAGCGAGAAGCCGAGCTGTCGGCCGAGCTCCACCGCGTAGTTACAATTCTCCAAACGCTCCATAAACTTACGCAGTTTTGAAAACTGTCTGTGTACCTACAATTTGTAATAAATATAAGCTATATGTTAACGTCGATTTTTATAACAAAAGTCAATACAGCAACCGTATCCATTGGTTTTTCGACAATACCCTTTATAAATAATACATTTTTAGCACACCGGAAATGAGGTCGATAACAAGTGTCAACTGTCCCTGATACACATTTAATTACTTTACTGTTTATGATGATTTTAGATTTTATTGTGTTAAAATAAAAAGTTATTCAGGTTAAGTTTGTGTAAATAAAATTATGTAAATAATTTTTTTTCATAAACTTAGCGATATTTTACATAGGATTTATGATACCCAATCTGCAAATCGTTTATATTTTGTGTCTACATTTAAAAAAAACGATATTTCGGAACATTTCAAGGGCATAACTAGGTTTTTAATTTTGCTATAACGTTGAAAAATCATAATACAGCCGTCTCCGAATTAAAAAAAATCAACCGACTTCCAAAAGAAGGATGTGTAGTCTGTATATTTTTTAGAAAAGTTTCAATTTACGGCCTCTAGAGGGCGCTTAAATATGAGTATTACCTTCTTCCAGTTGACGATGCCAGGCTTGATAATATCGTAGAGCTGGAAGATGACGAGGCCGTCAGTGAGGTCTGAGTACAGCCAGTTGACGTGCGGCGCCACACCCATAGAGTTCATCCAGTTGCGGTACGCTGCGGATAGTTTAAGATACGTGTTAAAGTTGGTTTACACTGACGCGAGATATTTCCAAAAGTACATTCATTAGAAGGAAGTATAAAATAGACTGTAGGAATGTTGGAACATTAAGTAGTTGAAGTTGGAATTAGTTGATCGAGTGGCACCGTGATTGGAATGTTGAAATGTTATATTACATTAAACGGTTGAAAATAGTTGATTGAGTAGACAGTTGAGTGAAAGTAAGTTTAAAACGGACTTACAGAAATTTGGGACATTAGGTGGTTGTAAGGTTGTAATTAGTTGATCAAGTAGAAGTTTGCAATGTTAAGGGCCTGTCCCACCATTCTTGTAAATTGTCACATAACAATCTAATGTATAAAATATATGATGGAAGTAAAGGTTTTTGTTACTGTATCTGACAGTGACGTCATTTTTAAGCCAGTGGTGAGACAAGCCCTTAATGTTGAAAGTTGAAATATTATTATAACATAAAACTCACTCTTCTCCTCCCTGGTTTCATCGAGCTGGTGGTACTCCTGCGTGTCCGTGGTGTGGTTGAGTCCTGGGTGCTGGTTGAAGAGATTGGCAACGAAGGCCAAGTTGAGCTTATAAACTCCACCGACCACGTCTGCAGGTGTCACGAACGCACGGCAACGGAGACGTGCGGCTTGTTGCAGCATCACTTCAGCACGACGCATCAAGTCCGTTTCCTGATAGAAATTAATTAAATAATATCAATAACATGGCTCTTACACGTAGGCTGGGTCCAGTTTTCATACTAACATTATAAATGCGAAAGTTTAGATTGATGGCTGTTTGTTAGAGTTTGTAGCCTAAACGACTGAACGGATTTCGATGAAATTTAGCGTAGACGTAGATAGTGTGGAAGAACAAATAGGCTGCTCACTTTTGTTTTTTTTTTTTTAATTTCACGCGGACGGCGTCGCGGACGAAAGCTAGTGTATTTAAATATTAACATTTACATACCCTGAGCGCGTCCAATGTGACTCCAGCATCATCAGGCGCGATCTGCTTAAGGAGATATGAGTATATCTCCGAATCAGCGACGTCCTGCTGGAAGTTGTTGCAGCGCCGCGTCACGCCCGCGCTCTGCAGCTGGTGGTTCACCCAGCGCAGCAGAATCGCCTCCGGAGACAGCGCCAATAGATCTTCGATACGCTCCTGGAATATTTATACAGAGTATTATAATAATTGAAAATATACATACATATAGACAAAAATTTTGTTTTAAATCATTCTGTAACTTATAAAAAAGCATGTTCAACATATATTGTCTACAATTGTAATGGCTGTTAGTTGTTAAATTTTAATGAATGAATATTGAATTGGGTTGTACAATGTTGAAACAATTAGAACCACATTACGAGTTCCTAATTCATTACTAAAGGAGGCAGCATTTATTAAAGATCTGTTTAAATATACAACCATACACAATTAACATGCTATTGAGAGATATAATAATGTTTTAATATGTACCTGGTCGTTGAGCAGCTCGGTGAGTCCGGGACAGTGCTCCAAAGTGATCTGGTTGAAGAGACCAATGCGGATGATCTGCCAAAGCAGTCCCAACACCAAGTGAGGCTTACCTGAAAAATTGTTAGCAAACAATATTATATTCTGTCTATAATAATATATCTTTAGAAAATTACTAGAAAATATTATTAGATTTCAAATAACGGAGCATAATCTTAATATTATAAATGCAAAAGTTTAGATGGATGTTTGTTTGAGTTTGTAGCCTAAACTGCTGAACGGATCTCGATGAAATTTGGCATATATGTAGAGAAAAGTCTAGAAAAACTCATAGGCTACATACTTTTGTTAATTTAAATTACACGCGGACGGAATTGCGGGCAAAAGCTAGTTTAACCATGAAATACCTTTTTATTTGAATTTAATAAATGAAAATTGTTTTAAATAGACTAACAAAACTGGTGTTTGGTTTATTTTACCTTTGGCCAAGTCGTGTGCATCAATATTGACAATGTTACATCCGATGGCCTGAGAAGAGACCAGAGCGAGGGTCAAGTTCTCATGCTTGGTGTATAGTGTTAGATTCTTCTTGTTGATAGCTCGCTCATCAATGGTGTCAGGGCAGGAATGGTTGATCACTTTGCTGAAAAATAATATAACTTAAATGCATATGTTGAAAATACAACTCTGTTGTTGTTTACTATTTTATTAATGTAAGAGTTTGGACAAGAAAATCCTTTTTATGGCCTAGATTCTGTAAGTTAAAGCTACTTATGCACTGCAACTTCACTTTTAATCTATACTCATATTATAAGGAGGAAAGATATGTAGTTTTGTATGTATTGAAATAACTCAAAAACTACTGGGCCAATTTTAAAAATTCTTTTACCGTTAGAAAGGTAATTTATCTGTAGTAACATAGGCTACATTTTTTATTATTTTATAATTTCACGCGGACGAAGTCGCGAGCAACAGCTAGCTGAATATGAATCAGTTTTAGTACAAAAAAATCCTTATTAGTTAGGGTTTTTTTGTATATTATGTAATTCTCTTTTATTAAGTTATGTTAACAATCTTCTCTCTTTATAATATTAAATTACAGAATATAGTAAGATACAGTAAAATGGTGTACTCACCATAATATAAGACCATCTTTCAGTTTCTCGTATAACTGTTTCCCCTCAGCATCAATGGGCAGAAGATGTTTTAAATCTGGATCATGCTCCAAGTTGCTATTGATCCAGCCGGAGAAAGCCATCTGTTCCTCTAACCTTACAGAGTGTGTTGTGCCTGGAACATTATTGGACATGTTATGAACACCAAACTTATATTATCTAAAAGTCCTATGCAGAATTATCTTTAATAATGACCTCCTGGCTGTTGTTCCTTTTTGGTTACTTTTAAATAAAATCATGAATAATTTTTCACATTTGTTATTTCTTTCAAGGTTTTATGTAATTAATATTATTTTTTAATTAAGTTATATAAGATTTCTACATCTGTTGACAACGTAAAGTGAAGCCATGTAATAAGATTGTGCGTGTAATTTGATTGTATGTATTTATGTATTATTACATATGGAATATTTCTGCCATATGTCATTTATAAACAAGGTTAATAAGCCCAAGGGGACTAATGGACTAGATTATAATTTATTACTTTACACCATTGAACTAGAAGCCATAAAGTAAGTTCTTACTTTAATAAGAAATCAAGTTATGCTTTGTGAAAATGTAAGTAATTTATTCTCTAATGCATTTAAGACAACAAAAAAACTATTATCAGTTGTGGCTATCTTACTACTCTTGTTATTTTAGATGCGAAAGAAATGGATGGATCTTGTTAGAAGTTATTTCCAGCACGGCGTAATAGACATTACTAAACGTTTATACAGATATAGAACATAATCTGGAAGAACACATAGACTACTAAGGTTTTTCTTAATTCCGCATTTACGAAATCACGACCTAAAGATTAGTTATTAATATAATCTTGTCATGACTAGCTAGTTGAAACGTTAATTTTTTTAAAACTAATTAGCACAACGGTACTCACCATCACTGGAAGCCTCGCTCATACCGCCCAAGTGTTCCAGATTCTCTTTCTTACTGACTGCTTGTTTAAATGTACTCGCCACCTGGAAACCATTTGTAATACAAATCAAAAGAGGTTCTAGTTTAAAGTAAATTAACATAATTCTAAGGCGGATATTTAAGTATGATGGAATTCTTTTAATATTGTCATACTCCAGTTTTACCAAATACAGTCCCTATGTTTTCTTTTAATTCATTACCCTTTTGTGGTTATTGCGGATTTTGTTAAATTAATATAGATTGTTTGAATAGCATTGTAAGTGGTAGGAAAATTGCTATTTTTCGTGAATACACAGACAACTGACCTATTAAGATATCTATTCTCATATCAATTAAAATTGATTTATTGTTCATAATTAGGAACTTCATTGACATCAGTTGTATTGACGTGATAACGTGGCGCAAGCCATGCGCACGTCAATTGCAACGGGTTCAAATCTGTTGACTCTTTGATTCTATTCAATGCGTCACGCCAGTTGTTAATAATTTCATCTGCGTTTCATTGAACCAGAATGACTAACAATTTTTTTGACATCTATGCATGTATGCAATACTTTTAAGCTGTGAGATCTTTTTAAAGGAACATTTTGCGGTAACGTGTCTCGACTATAAGAGCGTGGTCACATGAAACTACTCTATCGCAAAACTTTTTAGTTTCGCTTTGATTCATGAGCTTATATGGTTAGCACACACTAGTTGATTTTTAGTTGTGCAACTAAACAGTTGAATTGTCTGCGAATAAACATATAATAACAAATTTAATCTAACAATCAACTGTTCAAACGTTTCACGCTTACTTCATCGCCTTATAATAAATGTATCATACTTAATTTCCGTTAAGGGTCTTTAGCTATCAAATAACGACACTGAGTAAGCAGCATTTAGGTAACCTGAGTATGAATTTCGTTTTTATTAACGTTTATGTGTCACGTAAGTACATAATTTTGCTTTAGATTTCGAAAGACCCTTAACTAAAGAGACACCTAAGAATGCTTTTGGGTCTGTTTGGTGGATACGGTCATAAGTCCTGCGTTTATAAACTATTTACACTTTATGAAGTGATAGTACCTGTTGTGCTTTAAGATTGGCGCACAGATCTTCAAACTCTACAAGCGACATGCCATTCCTGTGCGCGTCTCCGTTCACATTGCCGTTGACGCCGCGGCCTTGCTTCGAGCCGTTGTGGTAATACTCTTCGATCATGCAGCGAACCTGGAAAATCAAGAAATATATCAACATTACTCATTTTAAATCATAAATACATAGTAATTGATGTTACAAACATGCCTATTTAAAATAAGGTCAAATTTCTCGATAGGTTGATAATTTCCCATTATCTCACTCTTACTAATATTATAAATGCGAAAGTTTAGATGGATGGATGTTTGTTAGAGTTTGTAGCCTACACTTCTGAACGGATCTCTATGAAAATTGGCACAGATGCAGAGGACAATCTGGAAGAACACATAGGTTTTTTTTTTTAAAAACACGCGGACGGAGTGACGGGTGAAAGCTAGTTGAATATATCTTGCTTGGGTTATGAAATATATTTATAATAAGGTTATGTGTAACAAACCTTCCATTGTGGTATCTTGTAGCCGACGCCGTCAAGCGCGTCTTTCAGCTCTTTGAGGTCAATATATCCATTCTCGCTCTTGTCCAACTGTAACAAAGCAATTATATTACACAAGTTGATAATCAAATATTGATAGAGTGGGTCCACTTAAAAAATGAGACATTTTCAATGAGAATTCATACGCATATTTCGTATACATGGTTAAGTTTTTTTTATAGCCGATTAAACTATTTTATGAAAAATTAATATAACCAAATTATTTTATTGACATAATTCATGTTTGATTACACCGATGATGTTATCGTAATAAAATTATCAATGCCCCAACGCAAATTGAATTAATCTAAGAATGCGGTAAACGTTACTTGGAATCAAACATGACTCAGACATCGAATAATCTAACGATTCACTGGATACTTGGCACCTCTATTTGCTTCTTATTGACCGACTTCCCAACAGAGAGAGGTACTTAAGTAGTCTGTATGTTTTTTTTGCTACTTAAGGTCTGCTAGATGATTTAATAACTATCTATAGGTCAGTTTAAAGGATTATACCCAACCGTTATCCCGCTATGTCCCCACGTGAGAAAAAAAAGTTTTCTCCGTCGCACCTTTTAGTCCCACTATCACCAATAAGGAGACAGATGAAACTGTTATGAAATATAATAAGTTCAAACCGTACACTATCGCTAAACGAGGGACGGATGAAACTTTTTATTCATCAGTTCCCACGTGGGGACAGAGCAGGGTGACGGTTCGGAATAAACCTGTTTTAACTTGTGTATCCACTACGGCAACTCTAGTGCAACATATTGTCCATCTTTTCAGTGTCTTAAACAATAGAGACACGAAATAAATATAGGGTTTTTTCCACTGAGAATATCCCGGTATCAAATCAACTGTTTTCCTATGTTTCGAATGGAATTTTCACATTACATTTTCATTCCAATTTTAACAATTGCCTATAGGAGCACGTTTTAAACTCCTTTGAGTGAACAAAGACACCCACATGTCTATGTCATTAGTAAGAAGAAATACACAAGTAGTTTTTTTTTTTTATATTAGTGATTCAGCCATTTAATGAATCATAACAAAACAATAACAATGTCAAAATAACTACAATATTCATGTATTTTCATTGCGTTTTAAATAATTACTTAATTGTGTAAAAACGAGAGTAAACCGTACGTTTACGAGTTCCGCAGCAAATGTAACAGTTTGTGCATAGCTTTTTAGTTTTTTTGTATTCTTTCAGTATTTGAAGACGAGGCCAAATGAGCGGTATTTTGTAGATATATGTAGTATAATCAACGATGCATTCAGTTTTAAATAACACGTTCCGACCTTGACTCCAATTATGAATCATTTGATTTCTTTTAAATAGATCGAATTGTCAATTGTTTCGAAAACTCCTAATTAAAGGTTATACCTTATCTTAAGGATTGATTATCTGATTGTGACAGCCCTTAAACTATCTGAGACTTGATTTGTTGTTTTTGCTCTTTAGAGGTGGATTTACCATTTGCTCAATAAAAATATCGGACAAAGAAAAAGTGATACGGGCACTCACGCAACGTGAGTCTGGATATATGGCAAAACGTGATCAAATGCGGAACTTTGAGCCTTGGTTCGACTTTTTTGTGAACCACGCACACAGACTATCCGACTACAATTTAGGGTTGCGACAGATCCGGTAAGTCGGGAAATGCAATCGTTTCACCGCCGGCTGATATTAATCAGCAAGTTGAAAAGATCCTGTTTTTTTTACGTAGAACAATTAACATTTTCTTTAGCAAACTTTTCTAACATTAATTCAATTTTACACACCAAATTAATAACAGAGTTACTTTATAAAACGGTATTATTCATGCATTTTATTAAACAATATTCATTGAAGCGCATTGCAGTCTAAAAATAGCTGGGAATCCATTTCATAACATTGAAGAGTTCAACCCTAGTCAAGTATACGGGCGAAGCAACACAATGCAGTTTTTGTTAGCGCCATAAACTGCAGAATAAGGATTGGGCCACACTGAATGCGGGATGATCACTTACACACTGTTTAAAGAATAAATGCAAAAATAATCGATGTAGTGTTTTGTAATGTTTTATAGCCGAGGTGATAAATATCTTATCGACTAGATATTAAACGGGAAATTAATATGCGAACTTTGGAGTTCTCTAATATCTCACAGTTATTACCAAAGAAAAGCTTGCCACCCCAATCGTACACCAATCAATTGGTATGGTAAAAGTTTCCGCGACTATCTATTCCGCTTTCAGTGTGACCATACATTTCTATAAGCGAGATCTCGATCCGTAAATGGGCATGAAACAGGCCGAAAAGATTTAGTTACGTAACAGCGTGCAGTAAACAGAAGTGCCGGGTGTTTAAAATGTTATAGACACGCTTGGAAGCTTAGTAAATTCTATTGTAAGAATGTATTACAAAAACAAAAAATAAATATTTTCTCTAATCGAAGTTCTAACTCACTTCATTCTACAAACAAATTATTGTGTAAACTTAAAAATACGTTACTTAGTTTACTTCTAATCATACGGCGGAATTCTGAAACGAATTTCAAACACTTCGCTTATTAAGCGCAACTTACAGACGTCAAAAATTTAATAGAATTTAGCCTTATTATTTAAGTTGTTACATATTTAAAATGTCGGTTCAGTATTTGGCACTGAAAAAACAGAAGAAACGTATTCATGAAATAAATAAAAAGCTTTCATTAATTGTTAGCTGAATTATAGCCATGATAACGTAAACTAAAAATAAATTAAATCAGTTTGTACAATAAAACTAGCTGTAACAACTCTAGTAATGAAATGAGATATAAATTAATTAACTCAACGAGTGCGATAACCTACTGATCTGAGCAACTGGTCGTTCACGAGCCAGTTAATATGCAGTTACCAATTAGTAATTAAATATGCATACATTTACCTATTGCATTAAAAGGATAATATAAACGGAAATTAGGTTATTATTAATATAAGCCTAAACAGCACTAAGAAACCAAATGATCATGGAATATTTTTAAGTAGAACAAATTTACATTACAAAAGTAACATTTATGTTTTAAATTTAAATCTAAGCTAATAAAACAAATGAACACTTGCAAGAAAAGTTACAGATCAGTACTAAAGTTACAAAATATCTAGAACATTGAAGCATTATTTATAGAGAATCGAAAAACATAAAAACCACTTCATAAAGATCATGGAAGATGTCCACCTCTAGACCAAGCCTGCATCATTCGCGAGGCTTACGCCATTTTCTATATAGATTTCGTTATTCCGGATATAAGAGCCCATCGTAAAGAGGCTAACTTAATTTTACTTCTGTCACACATAAAACAAAAAAAGGTTCACAGAATAGTTATTTCACTTTTACGATCTTTTAGAACAAGAAAACGCTATTCAATGTTTCGGATGTCGTGAATAACGAAGTATTTGGTCTGTTTTATTAAATTATATCTAGTACAAGACAATTACGACACGGTACGAAATTCGGCAGGATATTTTTTAATTAATTTCCCTACTATTGTGTCGAAAGTTTGATACAGTTTTTTTATATAATAAGGGGGCAAATGAGCAGCGGATTTCCTAATACTGGTTGATACGACGTTTGTTATTATTTCTCGATGTTCGCTAGTTGATATTCGTTACGATGAGTCATTTCCATGATTCATATGCGGTCCAAGATGTTTGTATAATATCATTTTGTTTTGGTATGTTTCTGAATGTATTGTCTACGTTTATATTGTCAAGGTATGTTAGTATTACAACTACGATTAATTGTAACTTATTTTACTATTAACACAGTATTATATCCTATTCTAATTATTATAAGAGGAAAGATTCGTATTTTACAACGAATTAACAAAATTTTACAAGTTAGATTTAATTGAAGTAGCCCTCAAATACCACATACCATTAGAATTTTTTGTTTTCCAATGTATAACAATGGAATTTCATACGTCTTATTATGACTTCTACAAAATGATAAGGAAATATTAAATCGTTTTAGTAAATAATTCTTGTTTACAATACTTTTATTAAATCTAAATGCACACTAATTCATAAAAAGGCATGCAAATATGTATTTAAAATATTAGCATAAACATTTGTCCAAAACATCGTCGGAAATATTTTTACAATTCGTAAATAAGATATCCGCTAAAGTTAGGATCAAGTGAATATTTTTTTTATGTAAACACTTAATAGCAATGTAAATAAAATCAGTTAAATCTACCTTTACATTATTCTTACTCGTATGGTTTACAAAACTGAAATTACATTGATATATTTACTTGGGTGAGGTCAACAAAAAAATTATGTCGAAATTATGAATGGCGGAGTTTTTGCTTAATAAAGTTTAACGACCCGATAAGTGTATTTATCTTTGTGCGTCATATTGAGATAAAAAATGTTTCTGAACATTTCAACAGAAAGTTACATCTTTTTAATTCTTGAAATATCTATTTTCATTGCGTTCATTGTTTTGATTATCATTTTTTTGTTGATTGCATGTTTGTGGTATCTTAGAGCCCTCACAGACTTGATTTTATCGGTCGATATAGTCGAGCGCTAAATGAATATGAACATGTATTGATTAAAGCCAGCTCGACACGATGAAACTATCGGCCGATAAAAAGTCTGTAGTCTGCAGGCGTCCTTAGACATACATAGATCAATAGCTGTTAAGATTCAAGTTCGAAACACGCGTTTCTGCAAATTCTTGCATCTTTGAATGAAGGAATATCGATTTGTCCTTCGCCTACGTCTAGACTTCTAATGCCTCTAGCACACTACTGCCATTGCGATGCGAACATAATTGACATAATTTAGGGACATTGGTTTGTTTTAGTGAACAAATTAGCTGTTAGAGGCAAATTTAAGTAAAACCTTATGTTTGATTTTCGATGCGTTTTTGTTACTCTAAGCTATGCTTTTTAGTTTATAGTGTGCCACAAGTATTAGGCTAGAAAAATACTGTGTAATATTAATATAATAATTACAAAATCATTATTAATACGGTGTTATTTTTTTGTATTCAAATAACATAAAACATATCGAATTATTGGTCACATAAAATTATGTGCATTTTATTACTCCTAGACGATAAAATAGTAATTGCGCATTTTATCACTATTATAAACGTCCTCTTATCAGTAGATATTTATCTATATAAACGTGTCGTATATTATATACCTAATGCCCTATATCGTGGAAATCAACGTAGATGCCGAACACATGATATTTTTAATCGAATACAGGATCACATAATTGTTTTAGCGACGTACATCATTTATATTAAAGCTGATTTTTTTTGTTTTGTTTTAGTGTTGTACTATTGTATTCTGTCCAGTTTAGTAGTATATAGTCGTAACATTTTAACATTTTATTATATTTAGAGCGATCGCAGACCTTGGCACAATTATCACACAATTGTTTAGTCTCGCTTCGATTTTTATAGTGCAACTAAACAGTTGAATTCGCTGCGTAACAAACGACAATCGCACAACAGTTGTGCGATATTTTAGTCAAAGGTGTGCGCCCGGCTCAAACATTTATAACTCCTGTCATATTTTGCATATATTGAAGGCCACAACATTCTTGACACCCACAAGTCGTAGGCTATGATTTAATATTTAATAACAGTTTCTTGTAATAACTACCTGTCTATATTGTCAATACACAAAGTTAGTTAGTAAAATATACTTGTTTTATTTTTATAATGTGCTTTATAATCAAACATTAGACCGTAAAAGATTCGAGTACCAATTACATAATCTTGTAGCGTAAAAGTAGTATAACTTCGGGAGATAGTTAATTATTCTTTTGTACTACAGGATAAGTAGCTAATAAAAGTAATGTCAAATGTAAACCAATTATCTACTCTGAGTACGACAGTAAGTATATTAAAAACATTAATTTTATCGTACTATTGGCATCAAGTGTACATTCTTAGAATTCCATTAGTGTCCGTACAAGGCGTCCAGGTACACTGCATTGCAGTAAAATTGGGGTCGAAGAACTACGAACCGATTGCTTTACGATTAGGCGACCATTGACACTTAGACTCTAGTATGGAAGGTCTAATAAGGAGGCAGGTGACATTAAAAGACGTTCTTAACCCTTGGCATTATTCTATTGATTTGTATGAAACCTTACTAAAATTACAGATTCCAAAGAAAATTATATTACAGATGACGCATAGATGACAGTTTTTTTTTTATTTTTTTAAATTAAATTAAATATTTCAAAATATATATCAACTAGCTGTTCCCGTGCGGCTTCATCCACTTGAAGTTATGAAAAATTTATTTTATTGTTCACATTTGTTAAATTATCAATAGCAAATGTCAAAATGACATGACATGACATACCTTGGCAATCTTGCTTCTTTGATGCTGGCAGCAACTTATGGTCTCTTTTCCACATTAGGGTTTTTATCCAAAATATTTACCCCTTAAGTTTAATTGTGTGAAAATATATAGCTTAAAGCGTGACGTAAATGTAGGGCTTTTTATTAATACAATAATATGCTGTGATTGCTGACATCTTACGACACAAAGTAGTGTGTGTTTACGCTTTATTATATTAGTATAGAAGTATAGATAAATACTAGGTCTTCTGGAATTTAAGGAAAATAGCTAAAGTTTAATTCTAGCTAAAATCTATTAGCAGACAATAGTTAATCGAAATGATTAACAGATGGCGCTATCTTTAGATATTTATCTTCAATAGTAGAATGTATTTAATTCCAGTCAGGTATGAGACCGCAATCGTCACATTGTACCAGTAACGTGTCAACGGCTGTGCAAACTGTAGCCCACATGAGCCCACAATACATTGTAAATAGCGATGATGTCACTATATTGTTATCCATTTAATGTTGAAATCCGTAATGATAACGTGGATTATAATTAAAAATATGCATTACTAGCTGTTGCTCGCGACTTCGTCCAGGTGGAATTAAAAAAATAGTACAAAACATAGCTTTTAAATGGTGATTTTTTTTTAATCGGCCCAGTAATTTTTGAGTTATTTTAATACATATAAAAATACAAATTCCTCTTTATAATATTAATATAGATTTAAAAAACTAAAAAATGCATGTCTGGACTCTATCTATTTTATGAAATAGAATAAAATAGACAGAAGACAAAATAGCAGCGGGAAAATCTAAATGTTCCTATGGACGACATCACCAGAATAAGCAAGGAGAAGCCGTCCCTTAAGAAAAAGATACTTTTGCTTCCTAAATCCTGTGGGACCTGTTTGAAAACAATACCATTTACACAGAAAATCCACTTTTAAATTCCCAACAATCCTCACTGCCAATTTAATCTATACTTTTACACTAATCAGTAACATAAGCTACTTTATTATTTTTAATTTCACGCGGACGAATGTTTTACACTTTCACACATATCTTTAGACAGTACCGGAACATTTATCATTGTCTTCGATCGCATTATACTGATAATGATAACATATCGACGCACATTGATGACAAGTGGCAAATTCTGAGTACACTTCAAAACTCAATGTTACCACACAGCTGATAGATTACAACTGGGTAAACGATTAAGAAGTACCAAAGTGGGTTACGAAGAAGCGATTGAAATTCAATTACAAATTTGATTTTATATTTTATCATTGAAGGAAAATAACGTAATGTGTCAATCTACCATATACGATATCTATATACATAAAATAAAAAAGGAGTGTCTGCAATATCAAAAGAAAAGAATCCAGATTTCGGGAAGATGATGTATTTGCAATAACGAAAATCGCATTTATATTTTTTTTGCCTGTCTGTCCGCAAGCCGCGTTTGTTCCAGGTAATCTCCGAAACGGCTAGGCCGATTTCGACCGAACTTTCACTTAAGGGTTGCTGACATAGACATCTTTTATCTTAATTTTGGGTGGACTAAGTCGCAGGCAACAGTTAGTTGTAAATAAAAGTGGAATACAAACTTAAATCTGTTTCGGATTTATAAAATCACCAACATGAGTCATTGTAAAAAAAACCCCGTGGCATAGGGAAGGCGGGAAGCACCACAAAAACTCCGGAATTCATATTAATGCTATTTGCGGTCTAACGTGTTACATCGATATCTGTCATAGTGTGGGTTTCCATTGTAACGGCGTCATTCCTTTTGTTCTTTTTGAAAAGATAGAATTATAATTATATTATTAACAGTGGAATTCTACGATTGCTGTGTTATTCAAATTTAATAAGAATTGACGTATATTTATGAGTAAAATCAACTTAACTGTGGTTATGAGTCAGTCGCCATGACCTTGAGATGACTATTATTGTAAGTAATAAAAGAAACCCGCTTGTAATGTTAATTTATAATGTGTTTTGAGTTGCATATTATAAATAATAAATAAGACGTCTCTAAATAACGTAGAAAATACTGCTGCACTGGTAAAAATGATAATGAATACAAATTATTATAAATATAGAGTCGACTTTGATTTCTTTGTGGAGATTAAAATGAGGGCAACTAATGACGTAGTTTACAATTACTGCTGAATTATTACTATACTAACATTAATTTACGTAATTCAACTGATACATTACAAATCGCTAGCAAACAATTTAAAAAAGAGCTACATAAAATGAATTTCAACACATGAAGGCAACGATATAGGAAAATCATATATTACTTATTACTAATATTATAATTCCGAAAGTTTAGATGGATGGATGTGATGATGGATGATTTGTTAGAGTTTGTAGCCTAAACGTCTGAACGGATCTCGATGAAATTTGGCAAAGGCTCAGAGGATAGTCTGGAAGAACGCATAGGCTACTCACTTTTGTTCTTTTTAATTCCACGCAGACGGAGTCGCGGGCGAAAGCTAGTGAATAATAAATGTATAATTTATTTAGACACAAACTTTACTAATTTGAGATGATGAACACAGTTGTAGTCTAAAATTTTTAGTTTTCCTCCTAGCAATTACTTTGAATGCGTTGGAAATAAATAATGCAAAAAGTAAAAAGATTGTGTGAAATAAGTAATTGAAACGTAAAAATATCTATAACCTTATATTTATTTTCATATATAAAACCGTATATACCTATAACAAGATAAAATAACATTAAATGTATAAAAGAAAACAGCCATAAAGTCCGTTCAACAAGAACTAAAGTTATTTATAATGCAAAGTAATTTTTAGTTGGCTTTCCTACGTAAAGGTTTTGTACGACTTGTTTTAGTAGTATTAAATACTGTGTAAATACAAATAGATTGAATTTATTGCCTATTCCTGTTGACATTGGTCACAAAACGAATTAATAAGATAACAAAGAAACATTTCCGTACTTTCAAAGACTTTTACGATTTCCAAACAATTCATTTTACCTTGATCAGTTAAAGTTTACAATATTTTTGTCAACAAACAAACAAATATAACAAAACTGAAACAATTTCAATCATCCAATATGAATATCAAATATTTCAATATTAAAAATACGTATCACCCACTTCCGATTAAGTTAATAAGGAAAATGAAGGCATAAAATTGTAAAAAACGTCTTTACAAATAAAATTTACTTATAGACAATTATACTTGCACTACCAAATAAAAACAACGAAAGTATTAACCTTTAAATATTACATTTTTAAAATTCACAAAATATATTTTTGAAGAAAAGGCAGAATTTCAGTCTGTATAGCATTATCCATCCATCCCTGACACAATAAAAGCATTAAAATACACATAAACATTTTATGTCTACCACTTGACTATCCTCTACAACATAATACAAGAGATCCAACACAAGATCCCACGGGAGAAAAACCCTACTCGGTAGCATAATATACTAGAACGTGTAAACTATACGTGTTCCAGTCAATATAACTGATGTTATTTAAATAGAACTTTAACTCAATGTTATAAGGTGTAGATTTAAACAATTCGTCACATATTGGTTGACACCGGACGTATGGACCGTCAGCTTCCACGTCCATTACTTCTTATAAACGCCGACATCTTGTCCCTGAAGAATCACGGCACTCGTAATGAAGATTAATTTGTTCCATACTCATACAATTGAGAGCTACGACTGCACGTTATGGTGTGCACAATAACGTAAAGGGTAATTTTAAAATTCGCATTTCCTCAGTTAACACGATAGTCACTACGATATACACATATGAAGTTAAAGTAATGAGTTGGTCATGAGTTTTTGTTAGTCTTTTGACCAACCTGGAAAGAGTGAAGCGACAAATGATGCTTTTGAAACAAGAGAAATTACACTAATATTATGAAAGCAAAAGTTTAGGTGAACGGATGTTTGTTAGAGTTTGTAGCCAAAACAGCTGAACGGATCTGGATGAAATTTGGCAAAAATATAGAACTATAATATATAGTCTGGAAGAACACGGACGGACGGAGTAAATTAAAGCTAGTATTAACTAAAATATAAAACATTGTTTAGGTTTAAAATTGTTATAGTCGCAAATCTCAACGTGTCTAGTGTAAGGTCAGGTGAAGTTGATTAACAAAGAGTGTGAGAAACAGGGCATGGGAAGTAGCGAATGCCGCGGTACCAGCCGCCTGGAAAGTTCACATACTATTCAAATTAATGATCCGTTACAAAGAGACATTTTATAAAGGCTAAGATCATACTTTTATACATTTACATAGTCATCATTAACATTAACACAGTATCTGATTAGAGTAACCGTGATATACTGCGTAAGTATGAATTATTCTATTTTCAAAGAGAAATACTGTATAAAGTGGTAATAAAAAAAAACTTTAGTATGTACAAAGTTGGGATATGAACCCTCCAACAAAATTACAATTTTATTTCTGCTTGTCTTTAAAAACATCACAGTCAGGCATGTAAGTAGGTATCATTATATAAGTTTGTCTGCTACTAGGAAGAAGATTTGTAAGGCATAACCCAGTTTAAATTTATTGCAATACAATATCATAAATCTCATAACCCTAAAACAAATGAATAACAAATATGTCAAGGTTTTGATTTCGATACACTCAAAAAACCTAACGTGTTAATTTAATTCATTTACTTGGTCTTTGATGTTTCTTATTCAGCTAAGTACCTTATTGCGATGTTTCAAGTATCACACATCAAGAGCCACGTTCAAAGTCTAGGGTTATAGCTTCTGGAAGCTCGCCAACTAAAGTAGGAACAACGGTTTCTTCGTATGTGACTACTAAAGTTAAATGTCTTTTGTAAGGCTTTGAATTGTGTATTACGTGAAGATAGATATGTCATCCGTCGTTTGAAAAATAGATATAAATTTGCATGTAGCACTGATATGAATCTTTTCATCTTGTACATTATACCTTCTCTTTCTCCCCCAAAGCTATAGTAGAGTTCAAGGGTAATATGTGGCTTATCTATACCATAACATACAAAATACTATAACAAGAAAAGATTTGTATTTTTGTATTTAATGAAATAACTCAAAAACTACTAGTCCTTTTATAAAATCACCGTTAAAAAGCTACGTTATCAGTTAGTAACATAGACTATATTTTTTTATTTCAAGCGGATGAAGTCACGAGCAACTGCTACTTTTATATGGAGATTTATTTCATCTAGGTCATAATACAGAAAGTGATTTAAGTCAGACAACCTTGTAAAAATAAAGCCTTTTTAAATCCAGCCAGCCTTCTTCAACAAATCGCTTAACCCAGTTACATTACTTTTATTTGATAGGGGTCAACGCTACTCGTTGACCTTGATAATTCGACGCCGACGCGAAAATGCATTTTAAATCGAAACAAAGTTTATACTTCCTACTTCGTTGAATGGTAGGTTCCTATTACCGAAACACTCAATTTATACTATTCTATACTGTTATTTGTTTAAAATTTTTATTAAAGACTTCCGGTTACAAATTCAATTTAAAAAACACCAACGACTACTGTAATTTTTTTTTACCAAGGAAAGCTGTTACGGGTTTCTAGTTTATTTTGGCTCTAGCTGTTCCCGTGCGGCTTCATGCGCATAAAATTATGAAATTTTATTAACATATTGATAGGAAATGTCAAAATGACATGACAAGACATACCTTGGCAATTTTGCTTCCTTGATGTTGGCAGCAATTTATGGTCTCTTTCCCACATTAAGGCTTTTATCCAAAATATTTACCCCCTAAGTTTAATGGCGTGAAAATATATAGCCTAAGGCGTGACGTAAGTGTAGGGCGTTTTATGAAAAAAATAATTATTCAAAAATATGCTGTAATCGCTGGCATATGAGGCAACAAAATGTGTGTGTTTACGCTTTATTATAATATTATAGAAGTATAAATTAACAACAATAACATTGTGTAATCTAATGTCTAGTCTAATTAGCATATTGCGTTGAATGATAGTGTAAGGACTTTGATACGAGTACTAATAAAGGCGATGGAACAAAGGACGAGGGAACAATAACAGTTCTGCTAATAAACAACGCCGTAGGGGCAAAAGGCACACAGAATTACCCTACACCCTACACAAAAAGGAAAAAGGCCCGATAAGGTGTGCATGTGTTATAAGCTTAATTTTACATTGTATTAAAAAAAGAATATTTTTAAATAGGAAATTATTTTTAAACTAGGTTACTAGATAAAACAGAATGTTAAGAGGGGCTTATCATGTGACAGTCTTAAACCAAGGGGGGCCTTAGATCAGTGGTTGAGCAACAGAAAGGCCGAGGCCCGTAACAATGCGAACGGAACGGCCGATCTTAGTTGCGAAACGAATCACCCGCTAGTGCATATAGATCAAAATAGCCAGTAAACTGCAATTACACCAAGAATGCCCTTACTTTATTCTTCAATAACCACTATTAAAGTTCAATTTGGAGCCAAACATTTCACGGTGTATTTGTTAGTCATGCTCTTCTAACCAATGTTTACAAAAATAACATAAAACAGTTATATTTACTTATCTGTGATATGTTTTATTTAAAATTGAAACGGAGGACATTTTAACGGAAGCGGATGCGGAGACGAAGGGCTTCACCTCTGCAGAAGCGGAGGTTAACGGAAGCGAAAGCGGAGGTCAATAATAAAACAATAATCGCGGTTCATGAAAGAAACAAAAACTTAAAACTACGTTAATTCAAAATACATAATTACAAGATACAGTTTATTATGAAAATATAATGTATAACAATTATAGTCAGTCATATCACACCCGCGCGGGCCGCGTCAACGATACCTAATCGCCCCACTTACGTTAAAGACTTAAATTAACATCCGTTATAACTCCGCATAAGAAATAACGGAAGCGGAGTTATCATTTCTTCCGCAAGTTCCGCACTTGCGGATGCGGAAGCGAAGTTCCGCTACAACCCTAGTTTTATTAGACTGTGTCGACAGTGCAACAAGCTGTTTATCGATTTACGAAAACGAACCCCTGTACTCCAGTTAATCGTTGTCAAGTACTCTTGTTCCTTTCTGCATTGCCTAGTCCTCTGGACTTGAATTTTAAAATACTTAAACTGCCAGTTAAAGACTATTACGAACCCTACATTTTAAAGGGTCCTTCTTTTAATTGGAATATTCATAAAGAAATGTTCCTTATATTTAAAGTTCATGGCACTTACATCTTTTATATGTAAGTTTACATCTTACATTACGTATCTATTTCGGTTTACAGGACGTTATTGTTTTACTGGACACGAAGAATTTGATTGGTAAAATAAATTTTAGTAAAACATACCTACTTAGTAAAACATTAGTAAAACATACAGCTTAGGAATTAGAACTCCACATTATTGCACATAGAAACATTATCAATTTTGTTTGTTAATGTTCATATTTTGTGGAGTACTTTAAGCTAGGTTATATCCGTTTCGCATATTTGTGTGAGTATTTAGGTAGTATGTATAGTACCATTCAAACTTTATGACGACTCGAAAAGTCGTACGAGGCATTACGCAAAATATTATAAATTTAAAGTGCCTAGGCGAACGTAAATCAGTGATTTCCAGAGTGGTCAATTTAATATCCTAGATTTCTCTGAAAAGCCTTCGGAGATAGTGGGAAATAAAGTTAAAGTTTCACAAGAGTAGCACCGCAAT
Organism: Papilio polytes; assembly: GCF_000836215.1. NCBI lineage: Eukaryota > Metazoa > Arthropoda > Insecta > Lepidoptera > Papilionidae > Papilio > Papilio polytes. The sequence continues at coordinate 3,436,146 of NW_013525035.1, read as the reverse complement.
AAGTTTATATCTATAAAAGGGTCTAAGAAAAAAAATAATTTCTCTTACGTGAAAGGATGCATGAAGTTTTCAATCCTCAGTAGGCTTTCGATGACATACTTGTGCAGCCAACCCGAGCCACCGTTAAGTTTGAATGTTGTAATACAGCTGTTGGTCTGCATTACTCATTATCGCGGTGTTCAAACAATTAAAGCGTTTATTGTCCAGTAGCGGCGGATATGTAACGGCGCAGATAATATTACTGGTTACGTACTCATGTGTTATATCTAGGGGCTCGGTAGTGCCCCAGTCTAATCAAATATTTTTTTAAAGCCGAAAGACTTTAACTAAGTTACTTCGATTGAAGGAAGATAATCCTTTTCATCCAACAACGTAAAAGATCGCGTGAAAGGCGATTTAGGATTAAAACAAGGGACACTGTAAGTGAATGTGAGGTCAATAACCTTTACGTTCACTTTCAAAAACATTTCTCTTTCGCCCTTTAACAGCTGGATTTCATTGATTTTTGTTCAAAAGACAATATTTTAACTTTACGAATAAAGGAAAACTTAGCTTAGTTTGCACCTACTTTGGGAACTGTAAAGTCGATTTTTGGACTATAGGTTGCATTTAAATGTCCATCGAGTAAAAACTCTGATGCATAAAAAAACATCTGTGTACTTTAACGCTACGTGCCTTTCTCTTCACGATTAGTCACATATATTGAATTATCTGCGAGTCTGTCCTTGTTATTGTGATACAAGCATGGTCAGTACATGGGAAGGAAATCGACGGACGGCGCGAGATAAACCGAGCTATTTATATTAATTGTCTGTTGTATGGAGTGAGTAATATTAACAAGGGTGTTTCCATTGTCAAAACAATTACCTAAAACATGTCGCCATCCCCCTTTGAAAAAAACCGAGCCAGCGCGTAATATAAGTGTTGCGGTGATTTTCAGGGTAAGATATCACTGTTCGAAACTAATTACAGCAGAAAATATGTATGGGATAGTCCTACGCGAACGTAACGCATACAAAGACGATATTTCCCTTACCTATGCATCCCATCCATCAATCGACTTCATCTTCCCATCCATTTATTGTAAAACAACGTTGAAAAGGACTCTGTTAAAATATTTAAACTATAAAATTCTATGTTTGAACAATTGCAATAATAAAGGTTACTGCTAAGTGCTTCAACTAAAAACAATCATATACAATATTGTTGGTGTTGTGTTACATGCGTGACCAATTCGACCGCAACATGTTGTGTAGCAAGGCAGCACGGCGGTACGAAATGCAATTATCCCGTTACATACCAAACTCGAAACGTGATAAACAAACCCGCTTGCCATACTATAACTTATGTCACCATAAATACACATTTTATTAGGACATTGTTATTCTACACTCGCAAGTCAAATGTGCGATTTCTACTTTAAAAAATAACTGTTTTAAAATTTATATACCACGAATTGCTGTATGTACACACCAATTATAAATACATAGACGCTAAATATATTCAAAAAATTGAACCTTTCGGTCAAATAGTGAAACGACATTTGTAACAGCGTCTTAAGTGATAAGGCCATGCATAACACTAAATTTCCTTAAATTTTTGACATCTGTTTGATTTTAAGCGGCGCTTACGATGCCTAAAATTCGTTACAGTTTGGCTGTTACTCTCTTAAGATAACTTATAATTACTGAAGCTTTTACAATTCACTAGTACCTATGTGACCTAGTAAATAATAAACTTTTTAGAAAATTGTAATCCATAAACATCCTGTTACTTAATAAATAATGGTAACCCTACACGTTAGTACTATCGAGCCATTAAACTCACTATTTGTGGAGCAAACTGAGACGTGCGCACGCGCACAGTTTCCGCAGTGACGGCATAACTTTGACAGATGTAAGGACGTTCGCATGCATAATTTCATACACGTTTTACTTTGACGGCTTATAAAGAATTTATAGAACTAGCTGTATCCCGTGACTTCGTGCGCTTGGAGTTAAAAGCCGAGTTACTTAGCCCAAACGGTATTCCACAGTGTAATCTAAATCTATATCAAGTTTTTATTACATCCTTTGACAAATTAAATCCGTGTTTGGCAAATTCATTCCGTAATTTATGAACTGTTGATACTCGTATTATAATAATCTGTTAACCAAACACATAACATAAAATTAGTAAAAAACACAAACAATTGATTGTTCAGGAGACAGAGTCCGGCCGATTTAGTACAAAATTTTGGTCCCATAAAGAATTTTTAATTTTAACAATAACATAACAAGAGAAAACAGTAAATATTGCCAAAACACTTCATCTCGAGTGACGCAAAAACAGCATCCGTGGTTAAAAGCGTTGAGCGTAGTTCCCGCTATTGTCAAGCTCTCCAACATGTAGCGAGCAACATCCTAATCGCATGTGCCTCTTGAAGCCATCATCTCCCCTCACCTTTAGAGAATAATGACTCAGAGACTGTTGACCTGAGCCGAGTAAGCCGCGACTATTTGTGTGCGTCCGCACAAAGCCTCTTTGTGTACTTTCTATACGACTCTTTCAAATCTATGCTCGCCTGGTACTTGTGCGGCAAACAGATTAAAAGTTTTACATATGGTAAACGTTTTAAAACGTCCCAATAGTTGATTATGCTTGAATACTATAATTAAGAAAACTTGTTTACTATAAAAACGAAATATTCGATTTATAACCGAGATTATTTTAAAGCAGGAAAATATTCATATGTTCTTAAATCGATACAAAGCTTGGCAATTTTAGTGGATCTTTACGTTACAAGTCTATCGTGAAACATCACAAAATGACAAAAAAATCATAATTTTTCTAGTAAATAACAATGTAATCGCGAAATCTATGAATCATAGTTAAAATTTAGCACATGTTGCTAATTTGAATATCAAGGGGTCAGAACCCTATGAGGGGTGGAAATTTGGATATTGATTTTTAAACCCTTCACTGCATAGCTATCGCCCTAGGCTAGGATTAGTTATGGTTGCCACTTCAAAAGTTTCAAACGTATTTTTATTCGAAGATAGCTAAATTGAACTTAAAACTTCGAAACTATCAAGCCTCCAATCTTAAAGTGGATTTCCACTACCGAAAACTGTATAAAAACCATATCATCATTTCACTCACTTCCATTGAACAAAACAGAGACAATAATAAATCATAACACAAGTATAACAACAGTAAAATAAAGTTTGATACCGTGCCAAACAGCAAAAATGCCAACCCTATCCCTATCGTAGTGAGGGCGGGTCCAGTTTCGGGAACCGGTCGTAACAGAGCACAGTCACTGAGTCACAATACTGAGAAACTACAATTACCGACAATTCTATTTGTATGTTTGTTAAGTTGCCTTGATATCTTAGTTCCTCGGTATAGGAATACACTATAAGGCAGGCACTCGGAGTTGGTAATTGGACCCTAAGTTCTATAGTGACCATTAAATAGGAGATGTCTACAATTTTGTAAGATATCCAAGACTAAGGTAAAACCTTAAACATAACAAGCCGTTACAATAAATAAAAAAATATGCGACAATAATTACGCTACTAAAAAAAATAAGTAAAAACAATTTACGATCTCTTCAATAGATATTTGTAACAAATGATAAACGGTAAAAATACTTGAGTTAAGTGTACATTGAGTTTTGCAATCAGAGGAAACATCTACAAGTAATTATAAAAATTACTACTTTATTTTCGCGTGAGAATATTTCCGCGACTTCCCGTATATAAGATGTGTATGAAATAGAAATAAAATTCTTTCTCATTAAATTCTTCCTTTATTTCCCGTTTCAATAGTAAAGAATGTTATAAAAGTGAAAATATCTGCCAACCCCATAACAATTAACAAACAAACATTGGTGATATTAATAATTCATACTACGAGAATGTCAATGTTTGCGACATATTTCTAAACATAAGAAAGTCACATTAATTTCCGGTTTCCCAGCTACTTTTAACCATTTGTTAGTGTTTCTGGTTCGATAACTTCACGAAATAAGATTCCGAACAACGTCTCTAGAGTTTTACTCATATTGAACATAGTTCAACCTAACACTAACGAATCATAGATAAAATAAATGGAAACTTCAGCAACCCAGCATAATACATTTTATTAGCCCCTTATGCTATGCAAAAAAAAATATTCGAAATGAGATTCACACATCGTAAGACATTCAGAATGAATAAGTTGCTATATTACATTTAGCTAGGGTTGCCAACTCTTCGGATTTTGTGTATGTAACCACATGTAACTTTTCAAATGGGTTAATTAGTTTAACACCGATGTCTTTTAAGTTAAGTACTGTTTGTTATTACTTTCGTAATTTGTTAAGAAGTCTAGGGTTGACAATAGTAATTTTTTAGCAACCAGTCTGATTGGCAACCCTACATGTAACTGGCCACAAACCGGTTGTCACCATTGTGCCGCTCGGACAATTTGCATGTCAACTTTCTATAGTAGACAGATGTAACGCGAATTAAATTAATAATTTTATATTAACTTAATTATGCGTATCAAAATACATTACATATGCTTAGTTACTTTCTTATTATGTAAACAAAGTTATTTGCCCTTTAGTCAACTGCAGTTTTCATAAGTCGACCTGTCGTATAATTCTATGGCCATCTCTCTCATTATTACAAAAAAGATAACAATTATTTGTTCTACATGAAACATTTTAATTTCTCTATGCTAACGAATATTTCCAAAACGGCTGAACAGATCACCATCTTTTTTTTTATTCCGCACGGACAATCGCGGGCGAAAGCTAGTACTCTAAAAATTTACAGATACAACATTTATTTCAAGTTTGAGTTCTCATCAAACTTGTATTTCTACAGTTTTTCTGAAACGTTAAAAAATTTAAAATCTGAATGTGCGGATTACAATTTTAGTGGTTAGTAAATTATTCCCCACCTGTTGTGGAAAAACCAAGCATCAATAGGCATATGAATATCACATTAATTTATTATTAAATTCAGTTCTATAATTACATACTTTGCCAGCAAAAATAGGACAAGCAGTATAACAAAGTTTACTATAGTATACATCAGTACCTTTCATAATTTTTTATCATAGTTAACAGTACATTAACAACAAACGTCGTACATAAAGCTGATTACACTAAGTGACCTCTAAAGAGGTAAATAAACTGCAAATCATGCGTACAGCAAACGAGAACAAGAGACCGCCAGTATGAGGTAACGTTAGGATCTTTCACTCGATTCGAGGTCATTGCCACCACTGGAACGACCAGTATACAAAAAACCATAGGGGGTTGCATTTTTAGTTTGATTCAGCAGGATGGAGGAGGTCACGACGACTGGTTGCAAGGATTTATAGTTTTACTGATAGGTATGGACGAGGGGTCTTTGGGTATTTCACTGTATTGATTTATTCAAAGCAAATTTGTCTTATGATATGACAGTACAATCTACAAATTTTACGTACATAAATAATGCAGACTGTTTTAATAATGGAAGTACAACTTAGTGCAGGAAAGATCTTACTAATATTATAAATGCGAAAGTTTATATGGATGGATGGATGTTTGTTACTGTTTGTAGCCTAAACGGCTGAACGGATCTCAATGAAATTTGACAAGGAGGTAGAGGATAATCTGGAAGAACACATAGGCTACTCCCTTTCTTTCTTTTTAATTCCACGAACGGAGTCGCGTGCAAAAGCTAGTGATTTATAACTTTTTTGAGCTTACTTCTATCAATTAAATGCTTTAACGAAAAATCTCTAACTTAAAATAAAATAGATATGGGCTTGAATTGTCGTAGTTTGATAAATAGTTGTAAATTTATAGATTTGTTAATACAAGATAATTAACAATTTTCATTTAGCGTAACCTAACTGCAATGGTACATGATTTATAATGTCAGCTGAAGCCATCCCTTGCTGCAGTCACCCCCGCCACATAAACTTTCAATAAACCCTGCGAGGGGTGAACGACGGTTCGTACTATAAAATTTTTATTCATATTTACATCATAAAGCTTCGTGGCAATTTGTAATACATTTAGATATGTATCTGTTTCCTTTCGCAGAATTGGAAATAGGGGGTGGTAACATGGGCGTCGGATTCTTAAGGGAGGGAGCTGCTTCCAGAGAATCAAATCATGTTAAAAATATTTTGAATAACATTAATGTTGGTTCCTTATTTTTATTTCCAGAACACATATTACGAAAAAATTATAATTTTATTTTAACTAAAAAAAACAGCCAAATGTTACTTTGGTTGTCAAAGCAGAATGTTACAATAGATATATAGTTGACACATACAGAAATATATACTTCTTATACATAAGTCAGTAACCCTTTGTATAAATATGTACATTACGTCACAAAGTTGGACAAAGAACGCACCGCGACCACATTCCTGGGACCAAGGTCGATGCATCGCGACGTCTCGAATAAAGGTTATAATAATCGATTATAGCAATTGAAATCGATTTACATTAGTACAATAGTAATCATTTAGAACTGAAACCTATATTAAAGTGTGCATAAATTTAGTAACTAAGAATCTCAAGAGAAGAAATTGATTCGAATCGTCTCTGGAAAATTGGGCAAATGAATTAAAAAAAAAGATAAATAATATAACCTACCTACCCCATTTTTAGTTGGGTGAAAGAATACTCTTTTCTGAACTCTTAAACAAAACTTACATGTAAAGAAAAAGCGGTACCAAATTTTTGACGTAAATAGAGCCATTGTGTTGGTAAGTAGTTTAAACGGAGTATTTCTAATTCAACCATTTACATATGTTCAGGTGTTACAGTGGTATTAGAGTTTTAATCTTTAAGTAGATATTTAAAACGTGATGCAATGCGGCTAACGTAGAGTAAACAAACTTCGCGTTGGTGCGGCGAGCACGTTATTATTGTGTTTACATTACCGCTTTCTGTTACTATACTTATTTTAAAATGCGATTAATGCTGGTTAATGATGTGCTTCATTGGTTTGTGTTGAATGAATGAACGAGAAAATTTGCTGCGAAGTGAATGACAATATTAGATATCTACGACGAACATTTTTAGGTGTTGGTAACCCGGAATTCTTAATCTTTATAAGACAAAAAATATATGTCTAGTTATTGTTCAAACTAAAGATAAAAGCACGATACACACGCTTAGTTCTGATACTGTAACTGAACAGTTCAAAATTGTACGTGAGTCTAAAAACTTTAACTGCACACATTAACTGAAAGTAAAAATTTTGTCTACACTGCTTTAACTATCCAGTTAAACTATGCATCTGTAGATATCTTAAACATAAGGTGGCAGAACGTATCATACTTTTTTAAATTAAGTGTAGGTATCCACTTTAGATAAATTGTTTATGGTCACCCTTCTTTCCATGGTATCACCACTGACCGTGGTCGTAACGTTTTCTGCAATTCACAACCAAGAGCGTGACCGAACATAATACGTATGGGAACTCTTTACCCTGACCACAGTGCATGCAATGTCTTCATTTCATATTGGAGAAAAACTTTGCAAACGAGCAAATAATATTGAATTACTTATTCTATGTCTGAGATCTAGCTAATATTAACTTGCGAAAGAGGACCAGGTTCGTAGGGCGTCTTACACCCAGGTGAACCGTCGACTTAGTACACACGGCAGAAAGTCGTTGGATGTGGAAGGAGGACCGCAATCTGTGAAAGGTATTGGGGAAAGCCTATGTCCAGCAGTGGGTAGATAAAAGTTGATCATGATGATGATCCATATATAATACAGTCAGACTGTGTCACAAGACTTGGATTACAATTGATGTTTCCCGTTGGGTCGAACAGCTCAATGGGAATTGTTTTCTTATTAGTTTCTGATTTATTGTATGGATTCGTTAGGTGTAATAGGAAACACCTTTCAAAATAGGCTAAAAATACAAATGGATAAAAAAACTTTTAATTAAAATTCACTTATATCATTTTTAATTATTTTTTTAATTCAATTTATTATTTTTACTTTATATTCATATGAATGATGTTATTATTTTTTTCCGTAAACCAAGCATTGTCCTCGTTTCGACCCTTAAGGTCAACTTTGTCTTCCGCAATGAGTCAGCCTTTAATGGGCACGTAAAAGGCAAGTTAAGATCAGATTTCGACATTTAAGGCATAAATACTTTTGATAAACGTCATTTTGAGTGCATTTTAAGTTAACAATCATATAAATTTACTGTGCGGGAAATATATCGTAAAAGAGAAGGGATAATGCAGATAACTAACGCACTCAGAGTTGTGTACATTAGTGTAGATTTAAGATAAGAAATCTAAATGAGTGCATCAATAATTGTGAGAATTCATTAAATCGGTCTCGTAGTTTTTGAGTTTAATCTTTGCTTTTCGCGAATTCGTCCGCGCGGACTAAAAATGTGAAAAGAATTTTTAAAATCAGTAGTTTTTGAGTTCGTTACATACAAAAATACAAATATTTCCTTTGTTATGTCTAAAGATTGTTTTCTTCGTCTGGTTATCAAGTACTAAATACGTAAACAACTTCATAATGACCTTATTTCTCTACATTTATATTAATAAATCTTTACCGGTACATTGACATGTTCATTGGAATGTAGTAAATAGAGTCTGGCCTTAAATGTCGATGTCGTAAGAAAACCAACGTAACTGTCCACACTTAAAAGGTAAGTCGTGACTTTTCCGCAAAGTTGAATGTCAATTTATATTATTACGTAGTTTATTTTAATTAAATTGTATTTGCTTTAACAAATCTATACTAATATAATTAAGGGAAAAGATTTGTATTTTTGTATGTATTGAAATAACTCAAAAACTACTGGACCGAATTCAAAAATTCTTCCATCATTAAAAAGCTATGTTATCATTGAGTAACATAGGCTATATTTTTTAATCTCACGCGGGCGACGTCGCAAGCAACACCTAGTTAATTATAAAATTATAATCATTACTTGGTAGGTAGGTATTGGGGAAGGCATATACCCAACAGTGGGCAGATAAAGGCTGCTGATGATGATGAATCATCATTCGACTTGTTAGCAGATTATATTATTTTATAGCTTCGTTTTCTATAGTTACCTATTCTTTTTTGCTCTCCTATTCCTACCAAAACTTTTATTTGTTACCACACTCAGTCCACTAGAAGTGTTCTTCAGTTAAGATTAAGAATAAAAAGCTTAAAAGAGAATTAATGAAAAAGTATCTTGGTTCAGCACTATTCATCTGTACTTTTTGAAAAGTTTCTATAATTTTTTGGCCAAAATAAACTCAAAAACTACTTAACCAAACTATTAAACTACATCATGTGATTTCTACATTCAAAAAGATATGTATTACATAAGGGTGACGACACTAAAAAGCCACAATTACCTATATGTCAAGGTATCAAAGACAAGTTTTGAATACTAAAACATTGCGTTAAACAATATTACCCGTTGAGCAATCAAGTGACACACCATATGAATATCTGCTAACTTGAAAGGTATGACTAAGTGTTTAGTTTCACTTCGTTTCGTGGTAGTTGCTGAGAAAATTAGACAAACAAGTAAACTACTAAACTATTGTATGGAGTTACTAATGGCTAACATTCAAATAAAATGTAAAAAAAAAAAACACTGGCTAATACAATAGAAACAAAATTTTGCTGTTCATATAATACAAAAAAATCATTCTTCTATTTTGGATGGAAAGATAATATATAAAGTAAAATTTTACTTTTAAAATATTTTCCCATGTACAAATCCTATAGGACCATTTGATAGAAGCAAAGGGAAAATAATGAGCTTTCTTATTAGCATTCAATTACAGTATGAAATATTATTATAACAGTGTATTGACATGAATATTAATAGTAACAAAGTAATAATCTATACTTATATTACAAAGAGGAAAGATTTGAATTTTCGTATGTATGGTAATAACTCAAAAACTTCTGCACCAATTTCAAAAATTCTTACACCATTAATAAGCTATGTTATTACTGCGAACATAAGCAATATTTTTACTATTTGTTTTATTTCACTCAGGTGAAGTCAATAGCAACAGCTAGTAATATTATAAATGCAAGAGTTGGATGGATGTTTGTTACCACAAATCTTAAGATAGTGTGAACGGATCTTACTCAAATTTGGCAATAAAGAACATAGTCTGGAAAATCACATAGGATACTTTTAAGTATTTTTTTATTCTACACAGACAGTTATGGGCACTTTCAAAATGTATTTTTATATGTTACTAATAACAGTAAAAAAAATAGATTTTGAAAATAAACAATGTAGCCAGTGATAACAGAGAAAAGGGTCCTTCATTTACCCCCTATCAAATCCTCTTCCCAACTTTTCTTAACATGGAATAATAGAGTACAGAAAAATTACTAGAATAAGATTTTTGGGACCAAAATTTAGTACTAATATGACTTTCGTGACCAACAAAGTAACAATAAAACACTAGGAATATAGGTTTGTTATACAAATATGTTATTTTATCAGAGATTACCTGCATTGGAGATAAACCATTTTTGTTTATCATTTATATCAAGGGTATTGATAAACTTTTTATATGAAAATGTTTTTAATTCACATATTACAAAGTGTAATTAATTAATTCCTTAATAAAATTTAAATTCATACTGTATTTATGTATCCCAAATTACCCAAAATTTTATATAAGATTTCCTCTTTATAATATTATTATTAAAAATAATTATAAAAGTTAACTTTAAAACGTTTCTTTACTTATTTTACTTCAAGTTATAACATAAACAAAGACGCGATATTAACAAATGAAAATATAGAAGTAGCTTTTGTAAAGGACCACACGCGGCTCCGACGTAAGACATCTTAAATAGGTACGCGTTCTTATGATTACAACTACTTCTTGCTGTTTATACGCAGTTTCTACTAAACAAATTAAATTAATCTCAAATGCAAAACCAGTGGCAAATGCGTGAACGAATTACGAATTTGTATTTTGCTTTCCAACCGGTACTTCAACAATTTACAAATTTTAAAACTTAAAAATTAAAATTACCTGAGCAAATTGTTCCCGGATTTCAACTAACTCCTCATCAGTCAATTTTGAATTGTCTGCCATTGTCACTTAGTTAAGTTTTAACACAAAAACTAACACATCCAATATAGAGTTGTTAAATAATTTAAACTTTATACACGTTTAACTTAAACACTAGTATGTACAAAGTTTTTTATAAAATAAATCACAGCACAAATGCTTATTTTTGTAAAATGTTGTACATAAATGAATTAACACAACATACCGGCTCAAAGTGCTTAACGATAACTCGTTTACTTTACTATGTACGGCGACCAATGAAATCCACGTCCCTTCCCGACCCGGCCAAAGTTTTGCGAAAAAAATTAACTTATCATGTTGCCATTGAAGAAAGACAGTTGCCATATAAAAAAATGTTTTAGCAAAGTTATTAATTTATTTGAAATGTTTCAATCCTTTTTATTCTTTTATTTTGATTAATATCTGAAATTACAGAATAAACCTCAATCTGTTATAAATCACATACAGATGGAGGGAAACAAACAGCTAATGACATCTAGCAGTAGTATGGAAAAACGGTTAGACTTTTAAACGTCCACACTACTCACCACTAGATGGCAGAAACGTTTGAGAAATAACTAGAATTTTGAGTATAATCTTGAAGCATGAAGAACTGTCTAGAGTTCAGATGTTACAAATGTTAGGGTCGCATTTTACTTGTGGTTTTCCGGCTATCAATAGTTTATGATATTTATGACGATCATGTGATGTAAAAAAAACTTAAGTTTAGTTTGTTTAATTATATACGTATTTGTTAATATTTACATATTGATATTTTGTTACACATTTTTTATTTATTTAAAATATAAAATAAGCTTGATAGTTAGTCTATATAACAATATTAAAAATGACATATTTTTGTATATTACATATGTCGTATTTTTAGGACAATTAAAAATATTTAATTTTAAAAATAAAATAGTTATTTATAATTGTTATACTAGTGCTTTTCATTAAATTAAAACTTTAGTTTTGTAACCCGATAAGATTTTATACAACATCGCAGTCTTTAAAATATTTCATGCATGTAAATTCTTCTTTTTTTAATTGGTTTATCTAAAATTTAATATTACCATTACTTTTACTTATTACACTTACTTTTTACATAACATTTGATGTAAAACGTGATTTAAAAAAAAACATGTTTTTTGCAAATCATCAAACACAAATCAATCATCAAAAAAAAAATGCTGAAATTGCGTAGCGGGCCGTTATATAATCTCCACTGAGACCTAGAAGCTTCCACAAGCTTCGGGAATTCGCACATCGAATAAATACGCTTGCACTCCGCGCCGCTCGTCAGTTTTTATTCAGCTCTCGGGAGAGTTACATTGATTATCAAGCTATCTCTGCGATTATTTCAGTGTTTTGAAAACAACGCAAAAATGTCGCTGCTACCGTTTATGTTGGAGATCGAACAGCCGCGTCGTCTACTGGATCAGCACTTCGGCTTGGTACTCACTCCTGAAGATTTGCTAAGCGCCGCCGCCGGACCCTTGTTGAACAGGGAAAACTATTACCGTCCATGGAGACACATGGCGGCAGCAGCACGAGACTTCGGCTCCAGTATTAGAGCCGACAAGGATAAGTTCCAAGTTAACCTGGATGTCCAGCACTTCTCGCCTGAGGAGATCTCCGTGAAGACTGCGGATGGATACATTGTCGTCGAAGGGAAGCATGAGGAGAAGAAGGATCAGCACGGGTACATTTCTCGGCAGTTCACACGCCGGTATGCGCTGCCTGAAGGTTGTACGCCCGATGCAGTTGAGTCCAGGCTGTCTTCTGATGGGGTGCTCACTGTGACTGCCCCCAAGAAGGTGCCTCCAGCGGTGCAGGGAGAGCGCAAGGTGCCCATCACACAAACCGGACCAGTCCGCAAAGAAGTGAAAGACCAGGCTAATGGAGATCAGCCCGAGAAGTAAACTACATTTTGTATTCGTACGCGATCGTAACCGCATTTAAGGCATTCCTTCTGTTTGATTTAAGACTGATTATTTTTTAATTTCCTAATAAAGTATGATTTTTAATTAAAAATTGGTTTTATTTGTTATAATTTTTTGTGTCTTTCCGACAAGTTCCAATAAGAAGTATTTTTGTTTTGCACCTAGTAGCGGGTTCCATGAACAGTTTTTTATTTCTGTGGACCCTAAGATTTTAGAACATAATTTACCAATAAACAAAAAGAATCACTAAATTATATGATATATTACCAGGCGTACTTTCATAGTAGAGAATATTTGTATAATAATTTGAATCTGATTATTAATTTACTTAGACATTTTAGAAGTTTTATTTAATGTGATTTTGTAAGATGCTGTATCAAAGGACTTTTTACTGTATCCTTACAATTAAATAAATGGTATTAATGTAATGATGAAACGATGAAAGAAACATAAAATTATCTTCCCCAATTCTTACTCCACCTCTGTTTTCTTTTGTTTGTTCCTAGAATGTTTCCCATTTGAAAATATGTTTAATTTTTGATAAAAAAAAAATTAAATCAAACAATAACGGACGTACGCCATTTGAGGGCCCTGCGGAAGACAACTCACACACACTTGGTCCGCCACTGCTTATTCCCACCCCATTACATGATCAAATCACAATAATTTCTCACTACCTTACCGAACAGAGATTTTAAAATCGATGTACAATATTTCCAACCGGTCCCCGTTTTAAATGGCATAACATGTTACAGGAAGTCTACAAATGTGGGGATTTCATTATTGTTTATGCAGGCACATGTCATTTAAATAAATCTATAATTTTTGGGTTTCGACTTTAGTAAGACTTGTATTGACATATCATTGTCTCTGTTTTTTCAAAGAGGAAAGTGAGAGACAAGGATATGTCAATAAGAAACTACAAACGGACATAATAAACAGACATTTGGTTAGACATTTTATAAAAAGTCGGATATTTATAAATATAAGCAACATAATATATGTTGTAAACAGGACGGTCGAGTATTAGTTGCTCACAAGAGTTTCCACTTTACGAACGTTTTTGCATCGAGTTCATATTAATTTACATCAACATTGCAATAAAAAAACATCTAAGAAATTATGAAATATTCTGTGATACGTTAAAAGTGTGATTTGCAGTGATTTTAAAAAAAGGAATCTTTATTAGACAATTTATTAAACGATGTAGATTGTAGATTAAATAATTGTGGACATTTAAATTAATCTTTAAAAAGGTGAAAAAACACTTTAAAACCCACAAAATGTTGACCACGAAGCGAGTTTATGTAATCAAGCAGGTAATATTTTCATTTTAGTTACATCATTATCAAAAGAAGTTTGAGAAGAGTCCAACTTTCTTGACCATAAAAAGGTCTGTAAAAATCTGTCGTTCATTAAGTCTTACACTTTATAGGTATCATTAAAGTGTTGTCGTCTTTAATCTATATTTATAGCAAAATAGGTTAAGTATGTCCTTAACATTCTGCTCTCTAGATTACTAGATCTTTTTTATTCATACATGTTTACAAGAAACTTATTCAATATCTCATAAGAACGTAAATGTATCTAAATTATTAAGTCAAATCGGAATCGGAAAGGATCCAAGATTCATAAGTCGAACACATTATTGTACCTGATAATCCACATAATTACGTTTAGCATGACAAACCGCACAGCATTCCTGGTTATAATAAAAATACAGAGTGTATTTGAACTCGACATTCTCAATAACTAGATGAAACTACGAGAACTTCTGGTATAATAATTAAATATTGCTTAATTACTTTTTCCAGATAGTGGCTACTTCAGTATCAGGATTCCTATCACTATGCGCAGGTCTTGCGTTTGGATTTAGTGCAGTCCTCTTGCCTCAACTAAAAGCAGATGAAAATTATCCATATGATGAGAACTATGTCTCTTGGATTGGTAAGAATCAGCTATTTAAGTACACAATCTTTGACCTTTGTTAAAACCTCCATAGTCCTACAGTTTAACAATTTTTATTTATTATTTCAGCGGCAATGACTCCGCTCTCAATGGTCCTTGGATGTTTATTTGCGGGTTCAATGATCGACAGAGTCGGAAGAAAAATGGGGCACATAATTCTGGCTTTTGCCTTTGTCGTTAGTTGGACCGTACAAGGCTTCGCTAGCAACAATCCCATAATGCTACTTGGAAGATTTTTAACAGGACTCTGTTCTGGAGCGATAAGACCAATAACTCTGGTTTATTTAGGAGAAATTGCTGACCCAAAATACAGAGGATTAATGTTATTTAGTCCATCATTAACATTATCTCTAGGTGTTGTAATAAATCATGCACTAGGAGGGTTCGTTTTCTGGAGAACAAATGCTCTGATATGCAATGCGCCTAGTGTTATATCAATAGTTCTACTGTTAGTTTTAAAAGAAAGTCCTTTATGGTTAATATCCAAAGGAAAAATAGACGAAGGAGTAAACGTTTTTAAATGGTTCAGAGGAGATACTGATGCGGCGGAAAAAGAATTAAATAAGATATTAGAAGCACAAAATGAAAAGAAAGTGGAGCTAAGTATGAAAGATTATTTTAAAATGGACTTTATGAAGCCATTATTAATAACATTCTTTCTGTCTGTCTCGATGCAGTTTAGTGGTGCTAATATTATAACGTTTTACGCTCAAGATATTTTAGGGCAAATAATACCGAACGACTATGACCCATTTATTCTTATGATTGTAGCGGATTGTATAAGATTTGTCGCTGCAAGTTCTATATTCTTCTTCGGAACACGTATTCCGAGAAAATTGGCCTTCTTTGTGTGCAATTTTGGTGCTTGTACTTTACTGTACTGTTTATTGTTGTTCTTATATTTAAATCCAGCTAACGTGAGGTGGGTTTCCCTTGTTTTATTGATAGCTTATATGACATTTAGCAGTGCAATAGTTACATTATCCTGGTCGTTTGTATCTGAATTGTATCCATCTAAATTCAGAGGCGTCGGATCCGGAGCTAGTTCAGCCGTATCATACTTTTTATTATTCATATCGGTTAAAATAACACCCGGCATCGCTTCGACATTGGGTGTTTTAGCCTTATTTTGCATATTCGCTACGATCACTGTTTTAAATGGTATTATACTTGTTTTTATCTTACCTGAGACTCATGGACGAAGCTTACAAGATATTGAAGATGGTTATAAGAAAAATAATGTTGAAATATCGAAGTTATAGTACATTTAAGAAGCCTTTAATGTGTACGCTGGTAAGACAAGAGTAAATGCTTTAATTGATTTAAATTACAAGCATAGTAATACAGGAAATAAACCTAAATAATTTATTAATTACATAACAATCACGATGAAAGAAGAAGCCTCAAAAATCAAAAAACTATAGAGACCAAATCTCTAGACCTGACTCAATTCCGACATATTTTTTCGGAAATTGTGGTGGTGCGCTTTCAGTCCCACTATGTATCTTATATAATAAATCTTTGAAAAAGGGCGTCTTTCCTGACTGTAAAATGGCTAAAATTGTACCTATACATAAAAAAGGTGCCCTATGTGATGTTGATAACTACAGGCCCACATCTATTCTGGCTTCTTGTTCAAAAATATTCGAAACAATGGTGTGTACTATACTAACAAATTACCTTGAAACACTTTTATCTGATTGTCAACACGGCTTCAGAGCCGGAGACCAACTCAGACTAACCTGGTTACTTAAGCCACCGACTTGCCGACGCACTGGATAAAAGAAGCGAAGTTGATGCAATATACACTCATCTTAGTAGTGCTTTCGATAAAGTAAGTCATTCTCATCTAATTGCACAGTTACAAGGTGTCGGTATTCGTGGTTACCTACTTAGATGGTTTACGTCTTATTTACAACCGCTCTCAGTTTGTAGCAGTTGGTGGCTACACCTCCAAGAAATACGTACCGCATTCGGGGGTTCCCCAGGGCTCCCATCTAGGTCCCATCCTATTGTTATTCATTAACGATATAACTTCACATATCAAACATTGCAAATTCTGTTATTTGTGTTATGTTATTTGCGGATTTAAAAATCTGTACCAAAGTTACTAGTAATAATGATCAGAGTCTACTTTAGGTTGACATAAAAAGTGTAGAAGAGTGGTTCAATGTTAAGAGCATGTCTTTAAACATAAATAAATGTTTTTATGTGAAATTTTCCAAAAAATACTTAAGTTCAACTTTACCTACAGCTTGGACAATAAGATCGTTAGGGGTCACATCAGCTGCAGCGAATAAGTTAACCAAATATCGTACAGTGTACCATCCAGACCTCCCAGACACCTAATACCCAAATTATTTTTATACAAATATATAAATCTAACTTAGGCCTGAATTCACTCATCCGTCGTCGGCAATACAACGAATTGCAGAGCGAAAAGCACAACGCAGATATGTTTTGCACCTTCATATGTAATTTTAAAAAACACTGCTCCATTCAGAGGCACAGACATGGGTTCAATTTTAACTATTTTTTTCTCTTATCTTGTTTGTTCCACATTTACTGTAACCTAACCGTAATGCTTTATTTCTCTACAAATGTTGTATATTTACATATAACTGGATTTGTTATCATTTTTGTGTCTTATAATTAATTTTTTATGTGATTGTCCTAACTTATTGTGTACATTACAAATAAATCAATCAATTAACAATATTTTTGTGTCAAAGTTAGATAAGATTGACGCTTAAATTTCTAAAACTTCGTTTATCGCAATGATATGTTATTACAATTTAATATCTGTAATCTTTGAGATGTTACATTACATATTAATGTAAGAAAGTAAGAATCTTTCCAGCCGGACCACTAAAGAGCAATCAATTAAAACCCGGAACATTTCCTACACACTTTGAGGTCAACATTTCCATAACAAGATATTAGGACAAGTTAATTGTATTTGTAATATATGTTAAAGTATTGTACACTAAAACTAGTTTTATTTGAATTTTAATAAATAATAAGTAACTAATTTTTACTTAGTCTTCTATATGACAAATACTCGTTTTTACATAAGAAGGGCCAAAATTGTTATACAATTTTGATAATTTCAGTTTTTTTTCTTAATGTTACCTAAGATTATAAGCTTTCTCTTGATAGGTCAAATTAACAATTAGCTGTGAGTTTATAAGTGAGAATCTAGTAAGTTTGAAAATTGACAGAGTTCACTATTTTACGGCAACATCTTGGTGAAACTTGTTATACTAAACAGACTATCATGAGATATTTTATAAATAGTTCACTTGATAAAATAACAGGTATTCATTGTTTAAAAAAGGTAAAAGATATCGCCCTGTCAAAAGATAGCAGTTGTTAAATTTGTCTAGTTCACGATTAAAAGAACATTTCTAGCTAAAATTGTTATATTAGAATAATTTTCGTTGTTTTCTGCCGAAATATATAGAAAACTATTATTGTCGTCTCTCACATTTAGAGATGATGTTTTAAATGGTCCAATGAACATGTGAAAACCCACCCTAAACCATATAGTCGTATATGTAACCAAGTTTTAATCTTACTAGTGTTATAAATGTCAAAGTTTAGATGGATGGATGTTTGTTAGAGTTTGTAGCTTGGCTGAAAGTATCTCTATCAATTTTGGTATAGTTGTGGAGGATAGTCTGGAAGAACACAGGCTACTTTAATAATTCCTCGCGAACAGAACGCGGACAAAAGCTGTCCTAAAATATTGTATTACTATAATGAAATTAAACTTATTTTAAAGACTTTATACGATAATTCGCGTTTCTACTACTTATATATAAATATCTAAGAACAGTTATATAAATGTATTTACTTAATATTGTTATAAAATAGGTACACTATTTCCTATGCTTCATTGAAATAATTTCTCGCTTGTACAATATTGCTAACGATAAATTGTAAGGTGAAAAACTCAACTAACTCCTATACTAGTAACTACATGAATAACCTCAAATTATAAAAATAAACAAAAGATGTTCTTATAAACATTGGTTTTATATAACTCTGTCAAATATTAAACTTTTCTTGAATTGAAAGCTAATTTAATAAGTGAGTATTTATGGCACCTCAAAATAGATGCAATTACATAATTAACACAACTTTCATCTTATAATCTAGAGTAATAAAAACCAAATGTTAATAAAATAAGACGTTTATTTAAATTAAATGACATAATATAACAATAACAGTCTCATCGTCAAACACACTATAAAATTAAACACAAAAACTAATTAGTTTCTTCGTCACTTTTGGGTGGATCTTGTAATTCTTTCCTTACAGGACCAGTGTGAGCAATAGGAACTACTCTTTCACCTTTCAAACATGGCGTCGTTGGTGCTAAAACAGTTAACACACCATCCGAAGATAATCTGGATTCAATAGCTTCCTGATTTATACCATCTGGCAATTTAAAACGCCTCACAAACTGTCTGGATATAAAACCGTGTTCATCTTTCTTTTCTTCATGTTTTCCATCAATAACAATGTATCCATTTGCAATTTTGACAGTTATTTCATCAGGCGCGAAATGTTGTACATCAACGTTGATCTGCCATTTGTCTTTGTCGAATTTTATACTAGATTCAGTACTTTGTGGCCACCACATACTGTAGTTTGGTAGTAAAGGGTTTACTTTCGCTGATAATAAATCTTGAGGGCTTAGTGTTAGTCCGAAGTTCTGGTCGAGTAGACGACGCGGCCATCTTGGTAAATCGTAGTTGAAGAAATAAGGAATAATTGACATATTTGCTTCGTTAGTTCTGTAGTTTACTGAACTGTGTTTTAATTGTAACTGAAGTGGTGAGCAACAGCTGCATTTATATATCTGGCAATGTACCGAGTCGTATTTGGATTCTATGTGAATCGAGAAGAACATTCTAGAATCGTGAGTACAGAGTACACGTCATTATTTATTTTGATTTTGATACAAGGTGCAAATGCCTATTAATAAACTAGCAATCGGTAAGTCCACAAACATTCTCAATTTGTCATATTTACTAAAGTATTGTGTTGGCATAAACCAACAATTTTAAGACTGGTAGTCATACAAAATGATAGAAATAATAAATAAGCCAAACCGCCAAATGCATTTATAGTCTGCATTTAAATTTTATTCGTTCCTGCAATTTAAATTACTATGAATTTCTTTCTCTAATAAATGCTATGAAGAATCATCAGGCGCATTTAAAGTACCTGAATTTAAAATAACTATAATATTTTCTCTATAGTTTTAAATGTATCCTAATTAGATAATTCAGTTGATATATGATATAATGATATATTATTTCTTTTTATCATCACAAACTGGTCCTTGTTTTATTGGTGAGTCACTTTTGGTGTCTTTGACTGGTATTATAGATTCATTATCATTACTTGGACCAGAGTAACTTATTGGGATAAAAGTTTCTGATGGCATATTAACCTCATATGTTTTTCTGGGTGCTGTTATTGTAAGAATACCATCAGAAGATAGTTCAGATTTTATAGTTTTCGGATCACAACCGTCCGGTAATCTGAATTTCCTTACAAATTGCTTGATCACTTCACCTCGTTTTGTTTTCCTTTCTAATTTACCTTCAATAACAACGTAATCAGGGATAGCTTTAACACGTATTTCTTCCCTTTTGAACTGATGTAGGTCTAGACTGATTTGGAATTTCTCTTTAGCGACTTTAATTTGAGGTCTTATACCTCTTGTATATCTTACCCAGGTATTTAGTTTGGGACGCAAACCGTTGAGGCTGTTTAAAAACATTACTAAAATTTTATTAGACTACCTAAAAGCTAATCATTTCTGTTTATTATTAACCACTTTAAAAACAATATTTCTGTAGTGTTTGGAATCTAGTTTACTATGGATCAGTGACATTGATTACCATTGACAATTAATATATTTTTTGTTTAAAATGAAGGTTTTAATTATCAATCTCCTTTGAAAAAATGATAGTCGATGTTTATAAGTTTAACTTTTACAATATTGTTTCCAGACGTGTATATACAGTGCGGACAAATAGCCAGTTTGCACTAGGTCTGTAATTTAGGAGCTAAAATATTCTCGTCTATGTGATTTGCTAATCTACGCAATTTTGACACAATTTAATTACTAACTTACTTGTTAGTCAAGTAAGTTACTAGCCTAATACGAATAAGCGACATGAGACTGTGTTAATAATTACATTTGAAATAAAAAATATATACCTATCTAGATTATGATTTTAATTTTAGGATTTATTTAATTCAAATATGAAAACAAAAGAAGGTTAAGAATAAAAGCCCAGATTACAATTTAAACAAAAGGTTTATTTAAAAAATTCACAAACTTGGGAAAATAAATATCAGTCTTAAATTTAAACAGTTATTTGAGAATGTGTTAAAAAATTGTAATTACTTCTTGGGTTCTTCGTGGTTGGCATCCTTGATCTCCTTGCGCACTGGTCCGGTTTGTTGAATGGGTACGGCTCTTTCATCCTTCAAGGCTGGTTGTTGCTGTCTTGGAGCAACCACGGACAGTACACCATCGGAGGAAAGTCTGGACTCGACAGTCTCGGGTTTACAACCCTCTGGTAGAGCGTACCTGCGCACGAACTGACGAGAGATATAACCATGCTCGTCCTTCTTTTCCTCATGCTTCCCTTCGACCACGATGTACCCATCTGCCGTCTTCACTGTTATTTCCTCCGGCGAGAAATGTTGCACGTCCAAATTGATTTGGAATTTATCCTTGTCGGCTTTGATGCTAGAACCGACATCCCTGGCCGCGGCTGCTAGCTGCGTCCAAGGTCTATAATAGTCCCTGGATAGTAACGGGCTGACCGCAGCAGTCAACAGGTCGTCCGGAGTCAACGCTAGTCCGAACTCTTGATCCAAGAGGCGGCTTGGACGTTGGAAACCAAATACGTATGGTAGCAGAGACATTGTACTTGTACTTCTTCAATCAAGTAATAAACACTTCGTAAAATTAAATCGCTTGGTATATTCGCTTGGCAGCGCTTTGCACTTCGCACAGTACTATTGCACGATTCAAAATTCATGCCAGTGCGCGCGTCGCGGCAGCTTATATACTCGTCGGATAGCGCCATCTAGTAGTGGGTAGAAAATTCTAGAAACTGAATGTGATTGGCTGACGTGAGCAGCCTTACGCACACATTGATAACATTAAAATGTCGTTGCTTAGCAACGCTCGAATTGTACAGAAATTTCGTGAATTCCGCTGCCGGCCGGCGAATTCGGAATGTAAACAAATTAATCAATAACTGTTTTGACTGCTATATGATGACGTGTTTTAACTATTTTCTTTGCGATTTTGGATGATAATATGTAGAATGAGAATGTTAAGGTACATTTTAGACTTAATTTGATTATTAATAAGATTTTAAAGAAACAATATAAACTTCCTAGTGTCACAGTAACACAAAACGTAAAAAATGAATGTGAGAATCATAATTCTTTTAAAAGACATCCAAAGTTTCTAGAATTTTCTTATTTACAGTTAAATAAATACCTAGCTGATTACACCGGGCGTTGATCGCATGTATTAACATTATAATTTACATCTTTTTAATTTTGAGAGAAAAAAAACATAAAATAAGTGCCATAATTACCAACATAAGAAGTACCAAACTTTAATTTTCTTGTTTTGAAATATAAATCATAGACATAAAGACATTTTTATAAAACAGTATGAACAAATAGGTACCTATTGCATTATTAATTACGGTCGAGGCCTTTAAAGTAATTATCAAATAAATCCAGCATAAATACTAAATATAAAAAATGTCCTACATAGTTGTTATGTCTTACTAATGTTATAAATACTTTGGATGGATGGATTTTTGTTGTGTCATTTGTCACATTAAAATGACGAATAATAATGGTTTTTTGTTTATTTTTATGCTATTAGTAGTAAATAGTTAGTTTTATCGAATATCGTTGAAATTAATATCTATCTACAAATACAGAAATAAAGTGTAGCTACATTTACTCGATTTACAATTGTTAATTTTAAAAGCAGGTAGTTAGTTAAAAAAGTTCTCAAAAGTGAAAGAAAAGTGGTTGTTATTAGTTGTGAGTAGGTAAAAATCGTCGAACCAATTATAATGTGCTAGAACGTTCCAGAATATTCCATAAAAGTTCCAGTTCCGTAAAATGTTCCAGACTACACCAGACATCAGTCCACGCGTTACGCAGTCAGCATGATAAACAGATGAGTCAATTTTATTTTTCTTCTCATATACCTATTTCCAGCCAGATAACAGATTAAAATAATTGTAAACATACACTGGAATTTGAACCTAGACAGTATATTCCAGTGTGTATACATTTCCAGTTGTATTCCAGCGCTGTAATTGATTCTTGATCAGGAAATGTAAACCGGAGATAAAAATGAAATGTCGAAACCATTAATAATATTAGATTAATTAAAATGTAATAAGATAATTTAATGTTATTTATTAATTAGGTGTGTATTTAGTCAATTTAAATTAACAAGCAAGAAGTTTTGTAAATACTAGATTTAATTGTGCATGGATTTTGCAAATATAACTTATATATACCTAAGCAAGGTTATACATGATTCCCACATGTGCTAACTATCATATCTAGGGCAGATAGTTGTTAGTTCTACGATCGATATGAGAAGTTGGTTGTGGTAATAGACTCGAGTGACGTTGGATTTTCTTACAACGTTAAAGCCTATATACACTCAGTTATGAGAGTTTTAATACAACTGAGTTCTGATCATTTTTTTTCACTACATACGGACAGTTTTAACTAAACAGTCGAACTTTTCGAATAGTTCAGTCAGGTAAAACTGTCAGAACTGAGCCTATGTAGCGCACTGTGTATTTTTTACAGCTTTAGAAAACCTATTATCACATTTTAGTAATCTCGTAATTTTTTTATTGACAAAAGAATTTTGATCCATCTTTAAGGTCCTAGAACAAATATTTCCTATATTGTTCCTATGTTGTTGCGAATTAGCATCAGGGATTCGTGTTTCCTTGCTAAAAGTAAAAAAAAAGTAAAAGCGTATAAACATCTCTGTCATTCTCACTCAAAAGGACAGAGACAACACATTTTACATAGATGTTTATTGATTGTTTTTCAATAACGTGAAGAATGTACTTCGTGTTCTGTTTGCTTATTCTGCAATGCGTTCATAATTGTTTATAAACACATTGCATTATCTTCATTGTTGCCATAAATATCTTAGCAACAATTACTACATTTTTCTAGATTATATTACATATCAGGAAACTCAATGAATATTATGTGCATGAATAAGACATTAAAATATACTCATATTTAACATGAAATGAAGCGTCAGCATTATAACATGTCGTAATTGTAACGTCATTTTAAAATAAAGTAACAATAATGACGTAATTCAGCATTAAAACACCGTAGGAATAGCGCGTAATATGGGCGTGATTGCAAACTGACCTACCCGAAGCTTCGAGAATTTGCTGGGCGATGTCGGCGCGGCGGCGCTCCAGACGCTTCGCGAAAGTACATCGACATCGGTCCGACCTTGTAGCGATAGTACAGAGGTGCCCAACTTGCGGTTCGCTAATTTTTTATGTGAATTATTTGCAAAGTGAAATGACCAGTTTTTGTATTTATGTCTTCAAAAAAATTGTGGAGAATGTGTCTTAAAGAGTAGGAATGCTCAGATATCTTTTTTATGATAACATATGAAAGTGAAAATCATAATAATAAAACTTATTCAAAGTGTCTAATGGGTAATTCTCACTTAGGTAGACTATGGCTTTCGCTCATTACGACAAGTAATGCATCCTAATCGGATAACAAAGTATTTATTAAAACTTTACATCATTTATTTTACCTAGCCATATTATTCCATTTAGTAATAAATAACGATTGATGAAAGATTGACGAAGATTGACGTTGAAGACTAGATGAAAGACAATAAAATGTGAGGCGACTTTTAAATCATGCAACCTAATAGTTAAACGCCACTGGTTTTTCATATCGGATCCAGAATTGTCTACTCAATACTAGATGGCGCTGTGAGGTATTTAAAAGGTGCTCGCGGGGCGCGGACGTCATTCTGATTCCAGACGAGCAAGTGTCATTTTCGAGTGCGAACACAAATTCACACAACAGAAAAATGTCTCTTCTGCCATATTTGTTCGACGATTGGGCGTTCGGACGTCCCCGCCGCCTGATGGACCAGCATTTCGGCTTAGCATTGACGCCCGAGGACCTTCTATCGGTGGCCGCCGGACCTTTGCTCTCCAGGGAATACTACAGACCATGGCGCCATCTTGCAGCAGCAGCTAAGGACCTCGGCTCCAGCATCAAAGCGGACTCTGATAAGTTCCAAATCAACTTAGATGTACAGCATTTCGCTCCAGAAGAGATCTCCGTGAAGACTGCTGATGGCTACATCATCGTTGAAGGTAAACACGAAGAGAAGAAAGATGAACACGGCTACGTGTCTCGGCAGTTTGCTAGAAGATACGCATTACCAGAAGGCACGCTGCCTGAAACCGTTGAGTCGAAGCTGTCGTCAGATGGCGTGCTAACTATCACCGCACCAAGGACAGTTCCAGAATCTATCAAGGGCGAAAGAAAGGTTCCTATCGCACAAACTGGGCCAGTTCGTAAAGAAATTAAAGACCAGAATGAAGGTACCAGCGATCAGAAAGAAGACAAGTAATCGGTTTAAATTTATACCTTATTTTAAAAATATTCCTTCTGTAGTTTTAAGTGTAATTCAGTTTTTACATTTCCAAGTATCGGCAGTGCCATTTAAGACTGAGTTTGTGTTTATTTTATAAGTAAATAAATTTTCTTTGCTTCTAATACCATCTTTTATTTGACCTACATTTTGCATTGGCAGACTTATTGATCGGAGGGTGGGTATGATGTAATTACTAGCGAGCATATTGGCTTACACGACTTGCCAGCGCTTGTGGCGAGAGAATTATTTTTCACGTAAAATTTAGAAGAGCGTTAATGCAATTTTGTATTATTATAATCCATTTTTAAAGACTAGTAATTTTATTCTACCCCTATTATATATGGAAAATCAAATATTGAAACCAGATTGTATGGATGTATGAATGTGAATGAAACAAGAGGTAAAAAGGCGAGCAGGACTGCGCCAAATTGAAGTTATTAATTTGACTACTCCTGTGAGTAATGCCTCGCACACATAATGCCATTAGCTGTAATGGACAGTTGCGGCCCGGCATATTTTGTTTTTCAGTGGTTGAAGCACTTGACTTGTAATCTACAGGTCTTGGGTTCGAATCCCGCCGAGTACCAATGTGATTTTCGATTTTTCGAATTTTCATATGTACATAATTTACCCGACGTTCTTACGGTGAAGGAAAACATCGTGATGCAACCTGCACATTTTGACGAAGAAATTCAAAGATATGAGTGAAGTCAACCAACCAGCACTGGGTCAGCGTGGCTTAGTCACCCCTTACCTTACTTAGGGTAGGCTCTGAGCCCTCCGGTGGGGACTTTAGTGAGTTGGTGGTGATGATATTTTGTTTCGCCTCTATGATGCCAGTTACCTTCTACTTTTTGCCAGTTGTATGCCAGCGCTAAATTTTAGTGCTACGGTCTAGCTGTACTAGTATTTGAACTAGGAATTACGTCAGTTTTTGGGAATAAGTAAATAAAACGATCGATATTTTATACGAATCCGTTTATTTTAGCTACAACAAAACGATGACAGAATCACCTCGCGAGGAATAGTGGGTAAATAATATTATATTTTATACGTATGTCATAATAGTGTATAAAACAATTTATTTACTCTTTAAAAGCTCAGTTACGCATATCACTACAGTGCCGTGTATTCACAAATATTTATTTATTTATTTCAATATCGATTTGGAAAAATCGTCCATTTTTTGTATAGAGACGGAATATAAAATAGAAATTTGATATATCGTAAATGTGCTTTTCGAAATATTTTTTAGAAATTTAAAGTGACATTATTGCTTTTGAGATTTTTTTTAATTAAAAAATGTATTTAAAAGTGTTAAAATTAATTAAATGTATTAAAATACAGCAAAATTTTAGATATGTTGAAGATTGTAGTTTACCCTGATTGTATTTCTAAACAAGTTCTCCTAAATGACTTAATTTCTTTTACAAATCTACTTAAGTATGGGTTTCACTGGCGCAACATCTGTACAATATTACCTTTACTTTTCGAAGACAATGAAAGATATGAATACATGTTTTAGTATAGTTTTAATAAAGTGACAACCCTCGGTTAGGTATTATATAGTCAAATTCAATGGAAATGATCTTTTGAATGAAATTTGAGTAGTCCTAGAACATAATCTGCATTTTAGTTCCGCGCGGACCGAGTCGCGGGCAAAACCTAGTTAAAAATAAATCCATAGACAATAGATGAACCAGCTAGTGACGTTTATAATATCGTTTCCATTTATTTCAACAATACAAGTAATTAGTGAGTTCTTTGTTATGTTGGAGGTTATTTTTAGTAAGTACTTTCCAAACCGATATTAAATTACTCGATTGTAAAATTTGAAGTGTACCGTTATATAGACTACATTGTAATAACAGTTTATTTCACTAAAACTAAACACTCATACGTTAGCGATATTATTGACATACAGAAAAGAAAGAAAAAAATTGTCTTAAACTATTTTTCTACTAAAAACATTCCATTTTTCTGTTCAATTATTGAAAGCAATAAATAATAAACAGTTTAAACATCAACTAGAAAAAAAATCGTTTAGAAACATTAATTTATTTACATAAGTTTAATGTATCTTCTGCCCGGTTTACATTCCAGTCCAGCAGTCGAAATCGACGCTGGATTGGAATAATGTAACCTTGGCATAATTAGTGTGAGAAATTGTGTTTCTTTGTTTTATTAGTTGATTTGTTTTCAATAAAATTTCATATTTTTGAATAAGTATCGTAAACATAAATAATTTTTAATTCCAAAATGGTGCAGATTTTATATTACATGTAGTATATTTATATTTTTAGTGGTTATTTACATGGAAGGCATGAGGTGTGCAAATTATTTTTTCCATTAACAAGTTAACTTTTTTATAATTATGAGGTGTAAACTGTAAATATTACTGTAATTCCAATATATTAAAATAATTATAAAGTTTTAATGTAAATTAAAAAAAAATTATGAAAAATAAAAGTTTTAAAATTGATTACCGTTTACGCCTCAAGATAAATTAGTTAATAGTGTTTTTATGCAATTATTGAAGCAACAAATAACCGTAATATTGTATTTAAGTTAAACATCTCGCTTATATTTTTATTTATTATCTATATATTTTCTATATTCTAAGCTACGTAAGATTTTACGCCATTTTGCTTTGCAACAACTAACTCTAGATATACAGTAGGTATAAAATTGAGCTTTATTGATATGTATCGTTAGAATCAATTTCGCTAATTCGATAAGTGTTATTTAAAAAAAAATAACAAAGAATTTTTCCACTTCAATATGAAAATCATTTAACAATATAATTTTTTTAAGTAACAATATACTGCTATGAAAAGTTATTATGTAATTTATACTTTTATTAAATATAAAATTATAATTAAAAAAAAAAGTTTATATTAACTTGCAGCGCCATCTATTGATATGAATAAAACCTAAATAGCTTTCTAGTTTCGTCAATAGGTGGCGTGCTTTTATTTTTTATTTACTGGAACTTTCGATGTAGATACTAAAATAAATATTAAAATATTAGCGAAAGAAATAGGTATTTTGATTTTAAAATATGTTTAAAGTACAAAATGGACGCGTTCACAGAATGTAGATTACAACGATTTATATAAATATAGAATAAAGTATAGTACTAAATAATCTGAATTTTAAAATAAATTACAACATACAAAAAGCATTTTTTTAATACTAAACTTTCTTAAATAAAAACAATACAATAAATTTCATTCTATCAAAAGCTTTATATTTTACAGAAAGAAATATTTTGAAAATTGCTAAACATACGTGACAATAACAATAAATTTTCTAAAACAATTACCTAATTTTTCTAATAAAAATGATATGTATTCGATCTTATAATTAAATGTAACAAGAAATATCCTTTTACAAGTAGAAAAAAGTAACGAAAAGCGAAAAATATCAAAAAATATCGACCAGTTAGTACGCAATTACATGTAAACATCAAATCTAAACATTTACAAGGTATCCTAAATGTGGCTCTACTTTCCTTAAAACTCTTTAGAACACAAGAATACTCTACTACAAATTAAAGCTTCTTCCTTTACCATTCCAATATTACATACCCTTTAACGCGTCTCAGAACAAAAAAGAAAACATTTATCTAAGTGTTACCTAAGTTACTACTCACAGGTAATATTGCAACTTTAAAATCTAATAAAAAAACAAATTTAGTTTTTGACAAATTTTCCTCATTTTCGTAACTTTTTGCCTATTTTTTACCATCTTTTACTTTTATAATCTTTGACGAATTAAATTTATTTAATCACTTGCATTTAGGTAGAAATAACATAAGGTGAATTATTTTTTAATCTCTCAAATTAAGCTATATCTCAATTAATAACAATATTACAAATCTCCTTTATAAAAATTAAAAAAATAATTAAAAAATAAAGTAGCAATATTACCTTATAAATCTAAAAGTGCTCCACATATCTATAACATATTTATCTAACAGAAAGGCGACTCCTAATAGCTCCTACTTATAGCAAACTACACTATGTTATATGCTATACAATTCTTAAATAGAAAGACCCCACATATAAATAAATATAAGCACCCTAGATAAGGTATAAGACACAATATTAGAACATGGCAATCTAGAAAAATGAAATTAAAAAATTAAAGTGAAAAATAATTTACCTACTCTTACGTATTTTGTATATTTGTCTAAGATCTAATAAATTGAAGAAGATCTCAAGATTGAGTTAGACGTAATCTGTTAAAATAATATAAATGTCACCGACAAATTACATATTTCGGCAGTTTATAATTCAACGTGAACAAACATAAGAAACTTTTTTCTTAGAAACAGTAAAGTACCGTAATACGATCCTTTCAGTTCAATTATACTAGTTTATAAAATGACTAGTCAGATTATAAAATGACGTTTGCAGATCGGTGACAGATAAAGTAAAATTTAAATGTCAAAATGAGAACATATACAACAGTGTAAAGGCGTATTCACAAAACCTAGTAATAAGAACCTACAAGCACCAGTTCTATAGAAAAAAACGTACAACTTATCTATGATATGTTTAGTTAAAACTTCAGTCTTCATACTACTACTAGATTCAGCCCTAAACTATAGAATCCATAAGATAGGGACGTGTGTTAAAACATACCACAAAAAGCTTACAATCATCGTAATACATTTTTCTAGAAAAATATTTAATAATCGCATCCACAAGTTTATTAAAATTATATTTCACAGCTTTGATATGTTTCGTTTCATTATTTACATATATATCTTTTATATATTGTGCGCTGTCTAAAGCGAGTGCATTGTGCATTCTTATATCTACATTTTCAACGATAAATTCATTTTTGCCCAAAATAGATATGTTTTTAAAAGGAACGATTTTTTTCGTATTATTAAAAATGAAATGAAATAAATCTGTAATAATAAATATTATAGAAATAAATATGATTATAGTTTGTTTAAAGTATTGAATAAATACAATAAATGCTAGAAACATATAAATATTAGTTTGAGGTCGGATAATTATAGTCGAAGAGCTCGGCGGTGTTGGATACACCACGTCAACTTCAGCGATCTTGAAGATGGACAGCAGAAGATGAGAAGATATATCTTCGTGTTGAGAATTTATTCGAGATTTCACGATTTTCAATACATCGATACACGCCTCCTGAAATCGGGAAACATTTGGAATAGTTACTGACTATTAAAATAAATAACACAGAATTAAAATTTATATCTAGACCTAGCTTGGATTACCCGTTGACGACATCTTCGGCAATTCACTCCCTTCCACATATCCTCTTTCAAGTAATAATTAATTTCTTCAGTCCTCCTCTACTTACGAGAAAGACTACAGAAGATTTTATTATTAGGCAATACGCTCATGACCATGACGTCAATTTTTTTTTATTGTGTACTTATTACAATATTAACATATCTATAAATTTAACTATAATACGATTCAATAATTAAAAAGTGTATTTTTTTAGCCAAGTTCTAAAACGCAACGCTATTGTATTTTGAGAACTCTGGGGACCAATCAAATACGTTGCTGTTGTTTGACGACGTCACAACACTCGGGAATACTTCGGCCGCGGTTTAGTCGGACAAAAATGATTGTGACTTTTTTTAGCTTAATTGTTGGATTTTTCCATGTAGAAATGTTTAAAAAATGAAATAAAAAATCATGCATATTCCCTATTAGCGGGATACCTTTTCCTTATCCAGCAGATCCTCTCCAGCCTCCTTGAGGGTCTCCTGCAGGCGCGGCGGCACGCTCGCCGATATGATCACGTTCTCATTGCTGATGTTGAACAGCGTCAGCGTGCAGTTGTTCTGGAAATTAAAACCATTTACGATTATATTACTATGATTAAAGAAAATTGTATTTTTTGGCGGCTTTTGCCGCTCTCATAGCTCCCCTGACATATATTCCTCAGGGACCTGGAATACGGGTGTTTTTATTATCAGAAAAGTTTACAGTGTTTCTAAATCTTTTTATAACATAAAATGGCAAACGAGCAAGCGGCCACCTGAATCCGCCAAAATGGCGAAGCGACCGCTGCCCATAGACATCTGCAATTGCAGATGCGTCGCCTACCCTTATCCGACTGAGGAGGAGACGCACATAAAGAGGATATTTCCTCTTCCTATGCATCTCCTCCATCGTCAAATCCATTTCCCCTTCCCATCCTCTCATAAGAAAAGGGTGGTAAAGAGAAAGAGACTTAAATCAGACCTTCGGCACCACACTCATCAGACGAAACACGGCATTGGTTCCATTTCACGCCTGTCTTCTGTGTGGTTGTGGTATTACACCGAGCGTGCCGGCCCTACAGTGCTAAGATGTTAAAGCTGGCACTACCACTGTTCTAAATCTAAAATTACATATATGTTATTTCTATTTTACAGCTTTTATCATTTTCTAGTCCAGTTTAAAATCAATAAATTATACTTGACTAGAGTGTGATTAAAACTTACATTACTGTTAAAAATTTAAAATATTAAAGATAAAAGTTTGGATGGATGTAGTTTGCACAAAATGAACGGATCTTAATGAATTTTGACATAAGTACAGAAGTTATGAAGAACACATAGGCTGTTTACTTTTTTTTTTAATTTCATGCGGGCGGAGTCGCTCGTCTAAACTAATATTATAAAGAGGAAAGATTTGTATTTTTGTAAGTATTGAAATAACTCAAAAACTACTGGGCGGACTACAAAAATTCTTTCACCATTAAACAGTTACGTTATTACTGAGTAACATCATGCTAATATTATAAATGTGAATGTGTAGATGGATGGATGGATGTATGTTAGAGTTTGTAGTCCAAACGGCTGAATAGATTTCAATGAAATTTGGTATAGATGTCACAGTCTAGAAGAACAAATAGGCTACTCAATTTTTTTTTTAATTCCACGCGGACGAAGTCGCGGGCAAAAGCTAGTATGCTATACTTTTAACTATTATTAAGTAGTAAGTAATATGTTACTGACATCCTGCGGGTGCAGGTAGTGCAGGTAGTGCTGCAGCAGGCGCACGGCGTCCTCCGCGCCCAGCCCCGTGTGCGGCCGCAGCAGCGCCTCGTCCACCGCGCTGAACCCCAGCAGCAGGTACACGCCCTCCGGCAGCTTGTACTCTCCTATAAACAAGAAAAGTGTCCTCCAGTTTTAAATTCTCCTTTCGTAAGACGCAATACTGCGCGATAAAAAACCGTGTCTCTTAAAGGCAGCCATATCAAAGTTACTTATATAGCATATCATTATCACTAGCTCACTATTCCTTCCCACTTCTGGGCTCGGAGCCTGCTAGTTACAGTGACTAGGTCTTAACCATGCTGGCCTAATGCGGGTTGACTTCGCAGATATCTTTGAACTTCTTCGCCGATATACATTTCAACGATTTTTTAACGCGCGTTAAAAAAGCGTCCATGCGAATTTGGGCTATTGATTTTATTGCTTTCAAATGTATAGATAGCACTATTGTTTTGAAAAGCTAGCGTGTACCATCTTTCGACTGCATCATCATTTTCTTCAGGTGGGATCGTGGTCAAGCGATTTGTTAAGCTATACCGCTATATGATTTTGTGCAACGTACCAGGGTTAGGTCTCATGCAGATAAAGGAGCCGGAGTAGCAGTAGCAGCGGCCGCGGTAGGCCTGGTAGGCGGGCGCGGCGTGCGAGTAGTGCGCCAGGCGCGAGGAGCAGGGCGCGCGCGGCACGCACGCCACCTTGCACGACACCTGCAGCGACGCCTCGCACACGCACAGGTCCGTGCACTCCGCCAGCTCCGCTGATCTGTACAGCTGGAGGAATACTTGGGATCTTAGTGCAAATAAGGGAAGATTTGTCTCTTGTTTGCAATGTATAAATTCGAACAATACTAGGCAGGATAAATATATTCTTCATTAAAAGCTGAATCACTAAACACACCAGCTAAACATCTCTGTATCGAATGGTTAGCTAAAGATAACTCCTAAAGTTAAGCTCACCTGTACTACAACCTTTCAATTTGTATTTATAGAATAGTTTTCTTCTCTGTATAAAGTTAAAATAAAATAATAAAAAAATTGTGTAATTAAGACATTAAAATTAAAAAATAGTTTTGAATTTTTTCTAGAGCCTGTAATAATTAAATAGCAATAATTAAAATATTCCAGATAAGAGAAGTGATGTTACAAAGTACAAGGAGTTAATTCAAGCATTTTCCATAGTCTTATTACATTGTCTTAATTACTTTTTGGGAATACTGATTGTAGCTTTTTTGTGAATGATGGATTAATGTTATCTAACGTCTTACCCTCCTTGTTTCCCCCATCTTAATGTACTGAGCTTGATCATCGCTTTCTGGTTTCTTCACGATACAATACTTAGTTGGTTCGAGAGTTGTGGTAGGTTTAGGGGTGGTGGTTGTAGTAGTTGTCGTGGTGGTCGTGGTTGTTGTAGTGGTTGTCGCCACGGTGGTTGTTTCCGTAGTAGTTTCCACCATCGGCTCGGATATCTGACCGACTTCGTTAGGCGCTGTCTCTTCAGTCATTGTTGTTATAGGGCTGAGGAGTTCACGATTTTCCTGTAAAATATTAAAAACTATCTCAATACCTTAACCCAAATAAGTTCGACATTTTTACACAATATAGCGAAGGTTCCAATTCTCGTCTGGTTGTATAAAAAAGTAACCTTTTTTGTTTTAGAGGGTTTAATCTTTGAAAGATACACTTTTGTGTAAAAATAGAGTTAAGTGATTTCTAATCAACAAAATCTTCTCGGCGATGGCGAAGGTACCGAGACCTTTAATGAGGGTTCTATTGGAGGTACTGGTACTCTGCACAACAAATAATACCTGGTTGCGTTCTTGCGTGGCGTGCGGCGTGGCGTGCTGCGTGGTGTGGCGATGGTGATGCGTGGTGCGGTGTCCTGGCGCTGGCGGCACCGTGATGTAACGGATGCCGTTGTCAAAAGGAGTCGTAGTAAGCAGCGAGGCATATGTCTTCACATGATAATCATGCTGAGATTCAACTGGAATGTAAATATAAGTAAAGGTAACGTGGGTTCGGTATAGTGTCTCTTTTAGAGCGGGCGCACACGTTTGACTAAATAATCGCACAACAATTGTGCGATTATTTTGCAGCCAATTCAACTGTTACACATTTAAAAATTGAGTAGTGTGGAACTCCATATAAGGTCATAGGAAACAAAGAAGATAGATCAGTTTCAGGTGTGCCCGCGCTTATTAAATAAAATTATGTAAAAACCTGCATAAACATACACGCAAACTACATCGTGTGCTTTTCAAATTACTTTAATATTGCTCACTATCTAAAACAAGACTTTGTCCTTTTTGGTTCGTTGTTTACTAATCAGTAACGTCGAACACGTAAATGATAATCTTATCTTATATTGAACACATACGAAATATAGATTAACCTCAAGCTTTTAATCTATTTTTTTTTCCTTACCAACACAGGGATTTAACCAGAGCAGTCGTTGCCAGCCGAGACAATCATACAGCTGGGCGAAGTCAGTGCCGCGGCAGGCGCAAGCGGCTCGTAGCTGTGTTCCCAGCACCGCTACTACCGCCGCTCGGCACGCGCCCGGGGAGCCAGCACAGCCCTGCGTCACCGCGTCCACCGCACACCATTGCTCGTAGTTCTCCAGGCGAATCCTGTTTAAGTCGATTGAGCGAATTATAGCAAACTAGCTGTTGCCTGTGACTTCGTTCGCGTGAAATTTAAAAAAATAGTAAAAATATAACTTCAGTGATAACATAGCTTTTTAATGGTGCAAAAATTATTGTAATCGTTCCAGTACTTTTAGAGTTATTTCAATACATACAAAAATACAAATCTTTCCTGTTTGTAATATTAGTATATTAGACTTGTGGCGACTGTCATACACGTTCAAATAACAAGGTTTTAAATCGTATAATGCACACGAAAGTTAACAGCACGTAAAACGTTGAGCCAATTGCCAATGCTGCCAATTTTTACATAAAATGAGGATAACCCTTATATTAAATTGGTCAACATAATATTATCTCATCTTCTTTACTAACATTATAAATGCGAAGGTATAGATGGATGGATGTATGTTACAATTAGTAACATAAACGACTGAAAGGATGTCGATAAAATTTGGCATAGTTTAGAAGAACACATAGGCTATTGCGTTTGTTTTTTTTTAAACGCGGGCAAAAACTGGCATTGAAATATTTATTACATCTTTACTTTCAAACATTTAATATACACGTGCGATGTATCGTAAAGCGGGAAATTATTCATCAGTGAACATATCTTGAACGAGAGGGCACGGAAATACCGACGTTCCAACATTTATCGGCATATCGATTAAACGGGGCGAAAATGTACGCGAAATCTCGGCTGGAATTATTCAGCGTTCATTTAGCTGAGATCCGAGCACGGCGTTGAACGACGACCGAAATATCTCGTATAACTAGGAACACCATATTATTGGGATGTATAACGGGATATTGTAGTAAAAATCGATAAGCTAGATAAAATTTCTTCAGGAAGTACTATATAAATGTATATTTTTTAATAATATTTAGTTCACGAAAACAAAAATGTTTACTTCACAAAAACTAGACTTTTGCAATTGTTGCTTAATAATAATAGTTTAATATTCTCATGAGGTCGAAAGGAAGTGACAAATAATGTTTTTCTTCTATAAATTAAGATTGTTTCGATACAAACACAAAAAAACTTTTATGTACAAATTTAAATAGGAATACTGTCAAAACTTACATAAAGATATGGACCCCGTAATTAAGTCATGTAAAATCCATCGCGAAACATTCGGATGGAAACTTGTTTGCAACCTCGACAATAGATTGTTTAATATTTAAAAAAATAACATAACATGTATATAAGAATACGCGTTGTTGGAGTATAATGAGATTTTCTGAAAAGACCCATAAGATACTAAAAACCAAAAAACCACGACAGACAGTACTATTATAGTGAGGGGAATGACCAAATCGGATGACAACTCATTAAAATCAGGCAACTACAATGGAACATCCATACACAAACCATCCTTGAAAACAAAAGTCATACCGAAAAAAAATTTACTGAAGGTTTTAAACGAATTCTACTTTGTACGGACGCCTAGGGGAGTTATAATTGGGGGTGCAAGTGAGGGTGGGGATGATATAATAATTAATTAGGGGGGACCGGCGGCGGTCCCTCCAAATTGTCGTTTCCCGCTGTCAAAATATTTGACTAAGTTACTTGGATCATTAGCGCGGAAATATCATTAACGCTGGCAAATTTCGATTTAAGGCATGACTGAACAAAAGTTGTTTAATCGTGAACGTTAAAATTCATTATTCACTTATAAAGTTTAGTTTTAACGATAATTTTTGTGGGAATTCGTGTAAGTAAAGATCTGGGGGTCTAGCACGAAAATTTGTCAGAATACGTCTGAATCGACGTCGACAAAAATTTTATGCCACTTGTGCTGCATGTTGCAAATTTTATCGAATACGTTACGAATACTTTCTAGCAAATTTTTGAGCACATACACAATTACATCACATCAAGATATCTACATGTTGATAAAACTGTATAGAAAGTTCGTTTTATAGTTTTTATTTAATATCGAAGAACAGGTAGTCATTTAATTTGCAAAAATAGTAAAAAAATCAGACAAATCGATGACAAGACGGTTAAAAACAAATGACTGTTTTTTTTCGTTTTTGTTTTTCTCGTAGTGTTGTTTTGAATACTAGAATCTGGACGATAGTTTGTACATAATTAGTTCGCCAGTTACCCACAGGATGGGTTCAACCACAACGGGACAATGTGTCACGACCGGACACCTTTACGGCCGTCCGGTCAAATCCGTTTTCACGCCACATCCTGCACTAATTACCCAATCCCAATTGTATCAAAGTTTTTTGACACTGTTAGTATGTGAATACATTGTGATTTATTCGCTTTTAGAGTGGGCGTACACCTTTGACTAAACTATCGCACAATTGTTGTGTGATTGTCGATTGTTTCGCAGCCAAAATAGAGTAGTGTGCGTACGTCCATATATGCTTATAGGAATCAAAGCGCGATGAAACAATGTGCGATAATTTAGTTTCATGTCTGCGCGCGCTCTTAAGATGATTTAGAGTTAAACACACTATATTTAGGAAAACTATGATACAACTAGCTTTTGGTTTTAGTTTCGTCTACGAGGTATTAAAAAAATTAGTAAGTAGCTTAATGTTACGTGGTAACAAACAGTACATTCATCCAAACTTACGCATTATTTTAGTATAATCGTATTCTGAATGAAAATAGCAAAACACTTTTTAACAAAGTGTATAAATTTAGTAGAATTTCTGAAAAAAATCAACATGTATTACTAGTAAGTGTGGTAACCAGAGTAGTGTTGGGTAGTTTGGTAATTAGCGTAGATTCGTTGCGGCCTGTTTGAGTTGTCGTACACATTGATTGGACCTAGTTTCCCCGGCCTACCTTCTCCGGTTTGCACTGGACTTGTGTTGCTAAAATGGTTTAATAGATTTGCACAAATTATATCTATTGCATTTTTTAGGCTAATTAAGCTGAATAAAAAGGTTGATTAATATAGTTGATCGAATCTAGATGAAATTTGGTATAGTAGAAGAGTCTGGAAGAACACATAGGCTTCATGGTAATTTTTTTTTTAAATCCCGCGTCAACGAAGTCGCGGGGCAAAGCTAGTGTATTCTTTTGATTGAAGTGGATCATTTGTAAAAAATATTTTTATAAGTAGTTACGTGATGTATATTTAAGAGATTTTGTTAGTTCTTATTATTTATGACAAGTGTTAACTTAAGTGTGTCCTACATACTCTTATAACTTAAAAGCAATCGGGGAGCTAAAGGTTAAGTTGTTTTATAAATACCATTTTCACTTTACTTAGAAGGCCCAAAAAAATATTGAGAACATATTTTAAAACGATATTTTGAATATACGAATAAACAACGTTTTGTATGTATGTACATACGCATATGTTATTCATATAAATATTATAAATACGAATTACGATGTATGGATGAATGTTTGTTAGCGTTTGTAGCCTAAACGGCTGAACGGATTACCATGAAACTTGGCACAGGTTAATGCATCGTCTGGAAGAATACATAGGCTACTTACTTTTGTTTTTAAAACCACGCGAACGGAGTCGCGGTCAAAAGCTAGTATTAAAATAAATTAAATACATTTTAATTTATAAATGTATCCAATACTACATAATTACTTTAAAATACATTAATGTTATTGGGTTAAAAATTTCTGATTGAAAACCAATCATGTAATGGTTTGAGCGACGCTTTTCCATGTATTAAACTGTACATTTAGAAAGATTTTAAAGTTAGGGACAATATTGTCACTTGAGTATTTATTTCATAATATAAGTGTATTTTAACATTGAAAGATAGTTTTATTTTTAAATAAAAAACGTTATTTTGGAATTCAAGAAAATTGCGAGAAAAAAATAGCAAATATGCGTGTTTGTGGATTGGGTTGTAGTTTTTTTAGGCGTCAAATTATTTTCACCTGTGGGTTTTGCCAAAACATTACAAAACCAAAATGTTATCTCTTTATTTACAATAGTAGAGAGATATGGCTAGATTTGGACACGTGTTTTGTCAGTGGAAATTCATACATAAAATGTTTTCAGACATATTGTTCTCTTCGCGAAAATGTCAAGTATTCTTTTGTACAGTACTGAGTCTTTGTGCTTTTGTGATAAGTATAAATATATGATGCGGGGACATGCCGTTTGTTTTTTATAGTGACCTTTTCAGCTTTTGTACGGTTGCACTAATGACGAACAAACAGACCAATCGACCGTGACCTGATACTTCGAGTTGACATCTTTTCTGGTATAAAATTTGAAGAATATTCTGTTATTCTCTTTTTAGTGTTATTATATTTATAAGGGGCTTAGGTTTGCGTGTAGTGTGTTTCAATAACCTTTTTAACAAGCACTTTCATACATAAAAAGTATTGACAAGACAATTTCACAGATTTTAAATTGCAAATAATCGTTAGGTTGTTTCCACTTTTCTCTGGAAAATAATTCTTATGGATTTACCTGCACTCAGGGTCTTCCCTGCAGTTGTGTGCCAGGGTATGACAGGCGGGGAGAGGGGAGCCGATAGGGGGCCGCTGAGCGCAAGACGGGTGAAGTCGTTCTTGAGCGTTCATGCATGAATCCTCCCTGTTGTCAGTTTTCCTGAAATTATTTAGAAAAAAAATAATAATTGCAATTTCCTAAAGTCTTTTAGATATCAAAATTTATGTTTTTAATTTATCATGTGTAATAACATTTTTACTTTTATGACATCGCATCTCGATTAATTTTAACTCATATTCATCTACAAGAAATAAAGGCCCTTTGTAAAGTGACTTTAAAAAGTATTTTCATTTATCAATCTGTAAACATCATTTTAACAGTGGTGAAGCCTGCTTTAACATCTTAGCTCGAATAGGCCGGTTCGGCTGGTGAAATACCACGACCACACAGAAGACAGGCGTGAAGTGGGAGCAATTCCGCGTTTTTCTGATGAGTGTGCCGGAGGCCTATTTTTAGTCCTTTTTCCTTTCTACCCTTTTCTTAACAGGAAGGGATGGAAAGAAAAAGATTCATAGGAAGGGAAATATCCTGGTCATGTGCGTCTCCTCTTCCGTCTATTAAGGGTAGGTAACGCATCTGCAATCGCGGATGTCTACAGGCAGCGGTCGCTTCGCCATTTTGACGAATACACGTGGCCGCTGGCTCGTTTGCCACTTTATTAAAAAAACATTCGAAATTGCATTCATGACATAGAATCACATCGTTTCAGTTTACTATAAGATAATTTAGTCATTACCGTAAACAGTGTAAATAATTAAAATACTAACTTGCAAAGACAGAAGGCGATCTCTGTATTCCAGGTGACACCGGGCTTGCGGTAGAATCCTCGCAGAGCTGTCATACATCCTTCCCTGTCGCAATCCGTGGAGTGGCATTTCTGCAGCACCGGCGTGAGCGACGCGACACATTCGGTGTCTTTGATACAGGTGTCCAACGCAACATGACACGTAGACTGCAGAGCCACCTTCTCATCACCTGATTTACCGTTCTCTTTCCCAATTCTCTCTGTTGGTGGTTGTTAAGTGTTAGTTATGTGTTGTGTTGTGTTGGATTTTACACCGATTTTTACTTCTTTATATATATGTACCGTACGTTTAATGTTTTAGAACACTGATATAATTCGATTTTGTTTGACTTAAAAATTACATTAATGATTACTGATTTATTCGCTAAAATATTGTTTATATTGAAATATTTAAATGGTAGTTTAAAAAGTGTTATTTTTTAAAATAAATAATTATTTTTTCCTCAATCTTCTTGAAGGTAAATGTATAAATATTTTTATATTCGTAAAATAAACATAAAAACAAAAGAAATATATAATAAATATACGAAAATAAAGAACAAAAAAAGATATATTAGTATTCAAAGGTGTTATAATCCAAAATACAAGAAATAACGCTCATGCCAAGACAATATCATTTACAAAGTGTGATACAAAACTGGTATATTGTGATATATCATGTAATAATTAGATACAGGATGACTTTATGATTTCAATATAAAATATGTATACGAATCTGAAAAAATAAGCATGTTAGTATACTCATGCTGATAAATATAAAACTTCTTTGATAATGTGGTAATGATTTAACTCGAAGCTCAGGGTGTAGTGAAATATCATTTAATGGAAAACTCTAGAACACGTCAATTCTAGAAATAAACAAGAGACTTACCGTAAAACTATTAAACAATTTCTTTATAACTATAAATTTTATCCAATAAATGAAGAATGTTTTCTTGTACCTTTAGCGAAAGCAAAGCTTCGCTGATTTATGTGTTTAAGCTCCTTTTACTAAATCGCTTTTGTAAAACTAATACCTCTACAAATGGATATTAGGATAAAGCTGTTTTTAAAGGGTAATACTAAAGCACTATCCTTTCTATCGTTTTCTACGTTAAGCCTCAATTTAGTGATCTTTTGCTAGGAAATAACTAAAACGTCTTCAGATAGATATCTACTTACAAAGTTCGGATATCTCGGGGGCATCTAATGATAGTTCCGGAGGTTAAAGGAATGGAAATGAGCACTTATCACTTTGAACTAAATGGATATTGAAATTGAACGCCCTTATTGGACTGGATTCTAGAACTGTACAAACTCAAAGCTTGAAATGAGTACGATATCTATGGTTAGTTGTAATGTCTGTAATTAGTGTTTTTTCAATATGGATATGTTTCTTAAAACTTATAATCTTCTATAGATTTCTTTATTGTTTTTTAACTTAATTAATACACGACGATTAATGTTTAATACGTACGGTTTTCATCAATGTATCCGGGGCCGTAGACTGTCTTGGTGGCATAGAGGGGGTCCTCACTCCCCCCCGGCTCGTGATTCCAGCGGTGACTATGATGTCCATGTGGATGGTAATGCGGACTTGCATATCGATGGACGTGTGTCATAATTTTATCCGGTGTTATAAGGTTGCCGTCTTGAGTTATGGACATACCGCCGATCCATGACGTCACGCGGGTCGCGTTCCGATTAGCGTGCCAACCGTCGGACATCAGCTTTACTGCAATAGCACCCATCGTATCGTCTTAACCTCAGAGCCGGCGACCGAGCCATAGCGCGACGGGACTCCGGATTATAGCAGAATTGCGTACGCGCAGGATCGGTTTTACATCGGAATAAATTTATCCTAATTAAAATATTTAAAAAATATGACAATCTAGACAATAAATCGGCAAATTAAAGACATTTAATCTGGCAAAAATATAAAGTATTCGACAATGTTTTAAGAAAAATGTACACCGTATCGGTGGTAAGATTAGCAAAGCCGTCATTGTATGGCAGTCCCGCTCGTACTATATTTAAAGCCAAGGTCTATGCCGCGCAGTAACCATAGAGATCGTAGAAGAAAATGCAGAAGGAAAACATGCAAACATGCTACAAAACTGAGATGAAATCATTCCAAACATACAGAGAGATAGTAGTCCCTGTATGCCTGTTAGATGTATTTTGGAAAGTGGCAGAATACTTAAGCATGCGGGCATAAAGTAGGAGCGAGTTTGTTGTCCTTGTTCGTGCGAAAATACTATTCGTATCCTAACAATTTTCACATAATTTTAAGAATATTCCTCGATCCCACATGGCAGATTTTAATTTCTATAAAATAACATACAATAAAATAACGTTAAATCCTCAACAACCGTGTAAAAGCTATTAAAACCTTCTTTTGTAACTTGAAGTTTTTTCCTAGTAGTGGAATAAATTGCTTCAAGCACGTCAATACCATCTGCGCCGACTTTATGTGTCCACTCCACGGTACGATGATACAAAGTTCCTAGTAATGAATCCATGATGTCGGTGTAATGTGTAACTAGACGCTCCTACCTTACAAAGCGATTGCGAAGCGTGCAGGGCGAGAGCGACGGATCCGAGAGACACACAGAGAACAGAGAAGACAAAGAGAAGAGAAGAGAGGGAGCGGCGGCTCACCGTGGCGGGGCGGGTGGGGGCGCGGGGAGAGGAGGGCGGCGCGCAGGAGGCTCGCGGCGGCGGCCCGTGTCAGCAGCCGGGTGCCGTTCTCGGTGAGCAGCAGGATGGTACCGTCGGGCGCGGCGTAGCGCGTCAGGGGAGGGGCCCGTGCAGGTGCCCGCGGCGGGGCCTCGAACAGAGCGCGCACCGCCGGAGGGCACTCGCCCCACGCCGCCGCTGCCCAGTGCCCACCACGTTAACTCTAGCCCCCAACTACCGAGCCGCTACCGCTGTACCACCAGCCAACCACCCTTAACCGATCAATATTTAAAAATCACCTTATTTTCATGCAATCGGTTAAAAGTGGCTCCCGAAGAGTTAGGTAGTAAGGTTAGAACAACGCTCGCCGCCCCATCGACTA
The DNA here is from genome assembly GCF_000836215.1 of Papilio polytes. NCBI lineage: Eukaryota > Metazoa > Arthropoda > Insecta > Lepidoptera > Papilionidae > Papilio > Papilio polytes. The sequence goes on along the minus strand of NW_013525035.1, from coordinate 3,392,433 downwards.
TGCTCTAACAGTCCAGGGTAATTACCGAAGGCCGAAGGTGTCGGAAGCCAAGAGTTGAGGTAACTGCGGGCATTTTGTAAGGTGTGTGAGGTCAGGAGTACACTAAAAAGAAGCTTAGTGTCCGGTGAAACATAATAAACAGCCTTGTGTGGTAAAGTAGTGATCTAAGTAAATCCTAAGGCCTATGCAATCTAATCGGTGTTCAAATAAATAGGCACCAATAAGGATAAATAAAAAGAAATAAAGACACAAATAAAATAACTAATTTAACACGTTGACGACTATTGGAATCGAGTCTAGTACTCCTTAGAAGCGTTTCTTGTTGTGTCATAGTTTATTGTTAATGTACTGTACATATACATTTTAATTTTAACACATACGTTTAAAATATACATTTAGAAATTTTTAAAAGATAATTATATAATTTATAATAAGTGTTTTGTTGTGTTGCATAGATTACAAAATTCACGATGTGTTCCTTATGTAAAGAATTATTGTACAAGTGTTCTTAAGTTTTAAGTGGTTGGCCATTTAACATTTAAAGCTATACTATATCACTTCAGTACACTAGTCACTGCGGGTTTTGAGTAAGACAATAATAAGTCTTGAGCAATTAGAAGAAACTGTTAGATTTAATTTTATTATATGTATAAAAATATTTAGCGTTTCTTTTTTCCTGATATTCTTAATATCTAGCCGAGAAAACTGTGTTATTTAAACATCTGGATATTCTCATGTATTGAGAAAACGCCATCCGTAGTCGATTCAATTACTTTACTTTAACTCTGACTTTATACAAAAATTCCATTTAGTTTTTCGGTAATTAAAAAGCATACAAATTTAATTTCAAAATAAGTCGTATCATTGCGTGAACATTAGATAATTGTTTTTTTTTTTAATATGTGTTTTCTTAATTTCAATTAAATTGTATTTTTAAGTAATAACAGATCGTCATTAAAATGCGATAGTTAAAGACCTCAAAGATGCAGACGTTTCCTTTCATTCCAGTTACAAATGAATAGAAAATACTGAGAAATTCCGCGTCAAAGAAAAAGGGACGTAGTAAAGAAAATCATCAAAAGATTTACTTCTGTAGTACGCCCTCAAAGTGCCCCCAAATACAAAGGGATTGAAACTGAATGGATTTCCGTTCTTTTCTTTATCGTATCGATGCGTTCTTGACTTTTAAATATTCGATCGAGGTTATGGTGTGGAGAGCATACTTAAAAGCAAATTAAAAATATATTTACAGCACTTAAACACGATTTTTACTAAACATTTCCTCTGCGGAAACCGCTGTATAGATACATGTTTTCATCTCTTAACTAATCTTGAAAAAAAAAAAAACAGAGATAATAATAACGTTTCAGCGTAGGTGTTTTTACAGTCAAAACTCAGTAAACATATTTCCGACAGGAATATCGTAACTCCTGAACTTGGATATGTTAGCGAAACTTTTGGTCCCTTTGTTAACGTTTGTAAATATTTTTTTTCACGGATTTTGGAGTTATTTCTTCTTGTTTGATATTTCTTGAACTCTATCAATTTATATTGTTTGAGAGATGTTGAATAACGAATCAGAATTGACGAAACACATCGACTTTAGATACCAAGTCTAATTACATATACGATTATTCGTAATGCTGGCTGAATTTAATCTAAAGATTACAAGAATCGAAAGCATAAACCATTTAAAATAAAAAAAAAAGGATTCCAAATTTAAATTTCAATAATCCGCGTACAACTCTCATAACGCGGGAATTGCATTGTCCGGATAATGCCCGAGCTCTTCATATTAAAACGATTCCATTTAAAATGACTTAAATGAATTCAAACAGGGGCATTGGGAATTCATGTGAGTTAAGTCCGAGTGGACGCGGCGGCGGACAAAGGGAATCATTTTGCCTGGAAGTGAATTTCGTTATGTGCGAATGTTGGAGGAATTGGAGCGAGCTAGAAACGAAAACAATAGCGTCGTTTGTTCTCTACCTATTCACGCAACTATGTAGGACAAGTTTGCACACCTATGCGCAGTTTTATACGAAAATATTAAATTCTTTTTAGGGAAATTTTATTTACCGGAATTTTTTTTTATGGTACGGAGCAAACGAACAGTGAAATCTTTAGAGTTGACAGATCAATCAGAAGCATTGCAAATGGTTAGCGGTCTTTAGAGGTTAGCTCGTGTCTTAACAGAACCCAAGTTGCACAGTACCTTTAACTTTTAGAATACAATTAGTAACTTTTAATATTAATTTATGTCCTAAAGTAAATTAAAGTTCCAAACTACCATAGATTATTCATTTTACTAACAACCGTACGTATGACATGGAATTACCAATAATTGAAATTAACTGAATTTTCGTATCCATTACATACAATTTAAATGGCAGTTTAACTTGTTAATTAAGTTTTGGTGGAACTCCAGCTTAAATAATTAATTAGTTTCCCAAGCCTTGAGCTATGAATATGAGGCAAGTGAAGTTTACTTGCCTTCGCGTATTCGTAAAGATATTATGGTTGTTAAAATAATTACTTCTTGAAATTAAAAGACGTTTTCTTAAGTAAAATTAGATAATTCTTTCATACAAGTGAAAGATTTCTATTAGTACTTCTTCTATATAGACTGGAGTAGAGCGCTGGTGTGGATGCCCGACGGCGAACATGTTCATGTCCATTGTGTCATCACACCCATTAGGGGGAGACGTGTGACAAATAAATAGACAATATAACTTGTAGGAGGTAAGAAGGTGCATGCGGTCAGACCGTGTGCGCCCTCCCGCGATTCGGTCAGTATGACCTGAGGGTCGGTGGTCGGTGGGGCCATGACTGGCGGTGGGCTAGTACTCCTTCTGTCCTTATTCAACTCTATGACAATCACCATGACCCTGTCTTTATCTCACTCTCAATGTGTTTACAACAGGTTTTCGTTTTACAAATCAATCATTCGTCACTCCCTTCTATATTATGGTATTTTGTTTTTAAACGTCTCTTTTTTATCTGCTGATTATCTAGAAAATTCTACACCGTCTGATAAAAATTCCATTTTATCCCGAGTAAGGTGAGAAAACGGTTTGAATAGCTCATTTTCTGTATTTATGTTTGTTTGTTAAATCCATAATCCGCGGTTTCATTTTTCAATTTCAACTCGAGTCTTGCTCGAGCAAAGTCTAAGAATGAATCATATTTAAATTAGGGTTTTCGTTTCGTCTGGAAAAATCTAGCGAGAGAACTCTTAAAAGATTTGATTAAGGTTTACATTTGAAATCTTGTTTGGAATTGAAATCTGTTTTACAGGTCAATTTACATTTTAATGTTTAAGATATTTAATGTAGTTCTAGAAATTAGTTTTAAATAAACATTGCATGCTAGCTTTCGCCCGTGAGTCAGTCCGCGTGCATTTAGAAGACAAAAGTTAGTAGCCTTTCAGACTTTGAGACAGACAATTTCATTAAGATCCGTTCAATTTTGGCAACAAACTCTAACAGACATCTAAACGTTCGCACGTACATTAGTAATTTCATAGATTTGAATATTTAGAAACGACAAATGGTAAACATGTAGTTTCTAGAAAGGAACCTCATGTAATTGTCTTTTCAAGAACAATACAAAAAATATTAAGCTTGAAATATTAGGAAAAATTTCAATATTTAAAGATGTAAAGTTCTCAATAATAAGTACAAAACATATGTACTCTGGTTGCATGTATATAGGTATGATATTGTACATCACGAAAGTATAATGAGCATAGACAAGAACGGAAGTGAGAGAAAAGTTATTGAAGCGAAACACAAAGGCAAGAACAATTCACGGAATTAAAGGGCTTAGGAAAGATTGGAAGTTAACGCATCGGTTGAGATCATCTCACGCCGTGAAGCAAAACTCATCCTTTATTATTAGACAGGGCTGTCACGTTTTGATAAGATAGAAACAAAATAACATTGGATGTAGAACATTAAGAACTACGATTATTTGAACAACAGTTATGTCGGGATCAACCATTTTTTATGTAAGAAATGTGTAAAACCTGACGTTAAGTAAACTATAAATATTATAGAAGTTCCTTTAAGAAATTGATATGATTAAATAATACGTTTATATTTGTACCTAAACCATTGACCATTGATACTCCATAGACAGTAAATAAATCTTTCCGGTGGCAACCCTACAGAGAATTTCCCTCAAGTTCCACAATAAGAACTCAGTAGGGATTACAAGATATGAATCAAACGCTCACATATATTGAAACCGACGTAGTTGAGCTCTAACGTTTCAGATATTATGTCATAAAGCTTTCCACACACTAAAGGAAGCGATAGCTATAACATAGCTTCAAATGCTCTAGACGTATTCATACATTCTCCTTCATTAATTCGACGATATCTTATTTATCAAAGATTCACAAGAATGACATAGCTGGGAGGTGGACACAAAAAGAGGTTTAAAGTTCGATAGTTAGGACTGTACTATATTTTGTGATTTTGTATGTCACACTTATGGTTTGTTACACTCAAAATAGATAAGATAATAGTTATAATCTTCCGTTCCTTATCCTACTTCCGTAGGGTTAGCGCACTGGAGTTTTGTCCTCCAGATAATTATTTTATCCGTCATCTGTCATCACTCCCTTCTTGATCAAATCACTTGTTTATCATAGTTATAGCTTCGCTTTAGTTGATGTAAGAGTCTAAGTCGTATTAAGTGCTCAACCTGATTATTAACTAGTGCCCCAATATAATAGTATCTATTTATTATTGACCTCATAGATATAGTATCTGGGAAAGGTATAATATTGAGTCGGCTAGATTTTGACGTCGCCCCACTTAATAGGATTACATACAATCCGGCTTTTGAGCTTTAATGTAGAGATTTAGTTTCAAGTTTGCGATACGAGAAATCAATTACTGATTGTCTTAAAAGTATAGGATAGATTTATGTCAAGTAAATAATGTGTAACTTTAATAAATAGCATTATATTACTTTTCTTTTTACTGATACATAGATTTAAGTGGAAGTTAATTTAATAGAAATCTCTTTGTCTTGGTATTAATAGATTGGTATACTATCTAAATCACTTAGTACGTTTTTTTTAAATGTTTGAATCACTACTCTATGCATTTTGTTGTTGTACACGAGTTTGTTGTTTTAATTATTTTTAATATGTTGTTGAATAATACTTAACATTGCTTTAATTTGTATATCTTACTCAAAACCCGCTGTTACAATGAGCTTTAGCCACGACAATGTACTCACCGACGCACGGGTTGTGGTTGACGACGGCAAAGATGCGATCGCATCTTTTCTTCATGTGCGTGTTAGGGCAGATGCATCCGAAGAGAGGGGAGAGACGGAGACCAGACCAGGCTTCACGGCACGATTCCCTGTGGAAAAAGGAGAGGATCAGCACAGATTGTACGCCAACAATTCTATCGGACGTCATATCTGAATTTAATTCTTTCACATTTTCTCAATCCATTATTGGACTTCATTTGGTACCCAAAAGTAATTAGACAATGTTCTTTGTGCTTAATTTCATCCAAAAATTGTTGTGACATTAATCATGTTGTAGGTTAGGTCTTTATATGATATTTAAGATGTATACAATTGTATATATAGCTCTACTAGCTTTAAAGATCGACTCCATCCGCGTGAAATTAAAAACAAAAGTAAGTAGCCCATGTGTCCTTCCAGACTATGCTCTATCTATCTATGACTAATTTAATCGAAATCCATTATGTAGTTTAGGCTACAAACTCTAACAACCTTCCATGCAAACATTCGCAATTAATATTGGTAAGACTATAATTTATGTAGTGTTACATTACTAACGTAAGCAAAATACGAAATAGCAAAATATTAATAGCAATTAGTAATCGTGTTTCGCTGATATTCTGCCTCAATTTAAGCTGCATGTGAATCTAGAAATATCATCGTGCATAATCCATACTGAATCGCTGAACTAAAATAAACTTTTGTAGACTCGATCGATACGGTTGCATAAATTGAAATCGTAGTTTTAAAATAGTTTTTACTCTTATAGTAGCGATTTTTGTGAATTCAAAATTTTCAACTGTGGTTTAGAATAAACATTAATTTCATAGTAATCAGATGTTAATATACATATTTACATTAATCGACGTTTTAGATTCTATGGCGTAAACATTTAAGAAACTAACCTATCTTCCATGCGACATTCTCCGTCCCGAGCTTTGCAGGCGTTCTTGAATCGTTCAAAAAGGATAGAGCATGGTTTCTCGCTGTGGCAGACACTCAGGGCATACGTGCAGGTCGGTAGAGTCTCCACTGGGTATGGGTCTTTCTCTGTAAACAAAATATGTCATGTAACTCTATTGTGTTAGTAATTATGTAGCTATTATACTATTTAAACATCTTCTGTATTATCTAAGATAACATCAGTTGTTATAAAGTATTCCATTAAAAAATAAATATGGACACATAGATTATGATATAGCAAAACTTATTAAAAATCAAAATTAATAACCAGATGAACTGTCGATTACTCATTTAAAGTAAGTAATTGTACATACCCTTCTTCAAGACGAAAACGCAAGGATGGTCGAACAGGAAGTCGCGGAACGAATTACACTCAGGATCGACGTTCGGCTCTCGACAGAGACAAGTCGGTTTAAAGAACGGGAACGCTTGTAGAGTCCTCAGAGCAGCCTGGCACTTCGTCACAGTCACAGTCGAGCAAGCCACTGCAACAAAATACAAGATAATTATAATCTGGAAACATTTTACTTTATCAATAAGCGGTTAAAGCCTCCTTCTTTAGCTGTAGACTATTCATTGTACGAATTTTATCATATTATAAATGTGAATGTTTAGATTAGTAGTTTGGGATTTTGAAGCCTAAACGACTGAACGGATTTTGATGAAATTTGGTTAAGATGTAGAGGATAGTCTGGAAGAATACATAGGGTACACACTTTTGTTTTTTTTTTCTATTTCACGTGGACAAAATAACAAGTAAAAGGTAGTTTATTAATATTTCTAGAACGTACTCTAACATTTGGTTATTAGCGCTTGTCTTTCTTAAGCTCACTCAAAGAGATTTTTTAAATTGGCTTTGGTTAATTTTAATTGGCTATTGGGGAACATTTGTCACAAGGCCCAATAAATAAATGAATATATAATAAATATAACAATATTGCACCTTAAAGATTTATTAATTTAAAAATATATTGTACAAGTACATCCTTAATAAATGTCTTTAAGATTAGGTATGTTAAGAGTGACGCTATGAATGAGTTGAATTCTCCCTTAACTAGAAAAACTGATCGTAACGGATCAAGGAAAATTAAACATGAAATTAGGAAAACGAATCTTATACCGCAGGTCGTAAAAGCTAATATCGAGAGAAGCAATATAACTTTTTGCGAAGGGTTGATTAAGAATGTAACTACGGGTAAAGCCGATATCATTTTTTCTCATCCCCTAACTCGAGTAATTACGAACTACTTTGATTTCTAGGTACGATTTATGCTGTGCAATTAAGCTGTAGTTAGGCAATTTGATATTTGCGGTAGAATATAAACGATATTGTGCACGAACATACATGAAAAGTCTTGTAATTTTTAATAAATACTGATGTTTATTTGGGCGAATTTTTTTTAAAAAGTCCATGTAAATAATGCAACCTTTTCTCGCCCCGATGGTATCAAAAACCAATCAAAAGTACTTTTATAATCACGTCAATTGTTAAAATGTTTTCTATTTCTTGCATCGGAGTGGTTGTTGTATACCGCCGGAAGCAGCCGACGCGTAGCCGTCGTCGATGAGTAGTTACTAGTTTTTATTCCTCCCAGCATTGTTATCTTACAAATATTTTATTCCCTTGTTCTTTCACACACACTTATCACTTTTAAAACTTTAAAACTATAGAAACACGCTTAAAACCACACTTAACACCCTGTAGTATTTGGGAATAAGAGAAACGAAACTTCGTTGTGCGATTGTGTAACTACAACTGTTTATTTGCATCTACCGACATAGACATTATTCAATATGCCACGATTATTTTGAATAACATTACAAATTAATTCCTTGTTTAAATGTATAAAGAGCTTAAAATATGATACAAGAGATTTCCATTGTACAAGTTATTTAATATTGGTTGCGGTGAGGTAACGTAGCATTGTAGGAAATTTCATTATAAATTTTAATTTGTCAAATTAAGCTTATATTAATTTTAAAAGGTAATTATAACGGAAAACATTTTACAGCATAATTGGAATAATCTGTGTATGTGAGTATGAAAATCCGGAAACAAACTTACAGTTTTCAAGTTTTAGTGCTGACTGTACCTCAAGTTATATGTTTGTGATGCTCACTGTACATGACGTGTTATAATAAGGCTTGCAAGATGACAGTTATGACACTCCTTGGGTGCGATGCTTAAGGTATACGCCTGTACTCTGTACTCCAAGGGTCTACGTGCGTAGTAATTGCTACGCATCTACGCAACTCTCCTACTACGCCGTAGTACGAGCGGTTCGTAGCATTTTTTGTTTATACGTTGCAACTGATGCAACATCATTATGAATTATTTTAAGTAAAAAAAGATCTTTAAGTTATCATCTCTGATAACTTAGTGATTAGAGTCATACTTAGGTATTTATTGAATAAGGTCATTGATTCTGATGTAATTTTAACAATACGTAAGGTCGAATTGGCAAAAGATAGGGACAAATGGAGAAAAATGGAGGAAGCCTATACCCAGCAGGGGTCATGACTGTTTTTGTACTTTATATTTAAATTATAGTAACATTATAAATGTATTTGTTATGACAATAAAGACTTACAAATAAATAAATAAATAAATAAGGTCGTTATTGTAGTTTAAGGTACTGCAAATCTGCGATATTTGTTTCTGAACATCTTATGCGACATATTCTAATAGAGGTTTTACACAGGTATGCGACGCCGACATATGACGTTGTTTTGCATAAGCAACGTAGAGACTAAAATCACAGATTTGCGTTGTCTTATGTATTAAGGGGCTAAATGATACAAGCCTGTCTTTTATCGGCTTTTTGTTGTGATTTGTTAATATTAAGTCTTGTATTACATTTGGAGGTATATTGTAATGTATAAATATAAAAGAAGTAAAGAGAATAAGGTAAATGATTCAAAAGTCATATGACGCGAAAAAACCTTGACTATAACCGCGTAAGTACGCCCGCTTTCCTATTATGTCAGTTTGTGACAAGGGTTTGCCCGCCTCCTTATGGATTACTAATGCTTAAAAATTCTCTCCCTAATTTACCGCACGTTCCTTTGTGCGATGAAATAAAGAAAGTCATTAGTCACCGTGTATTGCACAATTTCACTTTTAACATACATCACGTCTACGTTACTCTCTGATTAGGTTTGAGGGGTGAATCTGACGTCAGTCATGAAAACAAAATGAAAAGTTGTAAAACGGGATTCGAATCCATAAAGAATGATAGTCATTATTCTTAACTAGATAATTGGTGCTTCAGTCAATTGATGTAAAAAATAAGTTAAGATTGTTTACCAGATTTAAAATTTACGTTAATTTTATTAATACGTTAATTTATACCAGCTGTTGCTAGCGACTTCGTCCCCGTGAAATTAAAAATCAATATAATACAAAGCTTATGTTACTCACAGATAATTTCTAATGGTGAAAGAATTTTCTAAATCGGCTCAGTTGTTTTTGAGTTATTTTAATTCATACAAAAATACAAATCTTTCCTCTTTACAATATCAGTATTGATCTAGATATAGAAGTATAAATTACTATGCAAATGAATCAAAAGAGTACCAAAATTATTCGAATCTATTATTTGAACACAAAGAAAAATGACGTGGAAATTTTTTAAAAAAATAATAAAAATACCGTGTGTTTGTAACAATTTTACCAGCTTTAACATAAAGGACAATAAAATGTTTGTGACAGTCTGTGAGAATTGGCGTTTGTTGGGTGCGATACAAATTAGTCGATGCGGTGAAACTAAATTAAACTTGCTCTGTTGTGGTTTTACTGAAAAACAAATTCATCTGCTTTAGAGAATAAATACATGATTGTATATGAAGTTACAATTAACACTATCACTGTACAATCAGTTAAATTATTTCAATACTTTAAATACAAGATAAACTAGAGCAGAATTTCGAAGAAGCATTAGGTCACGAGAAGTTTTAAAGATACGAAGGTCTGTAATATCAAAAGAGAATGAAATATATTTCAAATATGGCATGAACTATATTATTTCACTATTACTCTTTACTAGCTGTTGCTTGCGTCTTTATTCGCGCAGGAATAACGGTGATAACGTAGCTATTTTTTGGTGAAAGAATTTGTAAAATCGGCCCATTAGTTCTTAACTTATTTCAATACATACAAAAACCCAAAAATATAAATCTTTCCTCTTTCTGATTTTAGTATAGATTTTTCTTTATATAACACGAGTCAACTATTTATTTTTCACAGTTACATTTTATAAAAAAATATAACATTTCTTTATACATATACAACAATGGTAATTATTTTCAAATTAATAACATAAGGTACTTTCTTTCTCATTTCTAACGTCTCGACAGTGATGAGTCGCTGGGACGCTCAGACCATAATTAAGATGGATGTTAGAAGTCAGATGGCATTGTTTTGTAAGAAAAAAGGATCCTGTTAGGCGTAAAAGCCAAAACAAGGTTTTTGAATTAGTTGTGAAGGAAACGTGACGCCTTAATCTGACAGTTGCCAAAAGAGGTTAATGTTAGAACGAATATTAAAATAGAATATCTAGAAATGTTTAACATTTCTTATAACTGTTATAATTAATTTAAATTATTAAATAAATTTAACCTTAGAAAATATTGTAAAGCAAACTTTAAAGGTTCTAATATTGATTGGCTTAAACTCCTTTTTAAAATTAGTAGCAAATCTACTATTCATGTACAGCCGGGGTGGGTTGCTATTGAATACGGAAATTAATTGGTCGAAGGATTTTTAAGCGACACAGAGAAATTCTACAATAACATTAATGGGTAAATCGGAACTGAAGTCTCCGTTGGAGTATGCTGTGAGGGCACTTGAACTTTTCCGGAGTCCTCTCAGATGTTATTTAGAAATAAAATTGCGACATTGCGCGATCGACAAATACGATTTCTGTCAATATTGAGGTTAATATTTCTTTTTGATAAAATTCACATTTAACAATACTTTAGGGCTTGAATATTAAAAGTATTTTATGCTATAAATAAGATACTAAAATGCTAATATCTTAGAATGAAAAAATAAAAACTTGCTTTTTGTACGGACAGCTTCATAAACATTTATAAAACATTAGCAACTTGTAAGGACTTTAAGTTTTAAAATTAATTATTTGTATTCTTCAACATGTATTCATGTTGTTTATTTTTGAAACTGAAATCATTGTAAACGTAATTATGCAATACAGTCAGCTGACTATACATTTAATATGTGAAAATCTGATAAAACTACACTAACTAAACTGCAATATTTTCTACTTTTATACGGAAACTTCCAATCTTCAACAGTCGATAGCAAATCATCTCGCATAAATTCACTTATTTTTTAATTCCAAATTGAAGCGTACTTGAATTGGGAGCGTTGCTTGGAACACTTGAAATTATCCTCGAGGCTTTCAAATTTTATTTGAGTACGAGATTGCGGATCAAGTAGGAGATAACGCCTCTTTATTATTACCTTTTTAACCGACCTGGATGTAGGATAAAGGTCATCACGCGCATGTACTTTTGTTTGTCAGCTTTTATTACTTTAGACCACATGTTTAAACTATGTCCAATTTATATGTAAAAAAGTTTGGATGTTTGTTAAAAGGTATCTCCAGAACAGCTCAAGGAATTTCGCTTTTTAGTACAAATGTAGAACATAATCTGGAAGAACTCACAGAATTAACCAAAACTCCTCTGAGTTTACAATTATCAAAAAAAAGCTTTGAATCCGAAAACTCAAATTATTTACTATGCATAAAGGATACCAGAGTCTGAGATTGAAATTATACTCTTTTTTTAAATAATCGCAGATGAAGTCGCAGGCAAATGTTACTTTGTAAATATGAACTTAACGTCAACTGTGAAATGTTTAAAAGGGATCTATTTCCGGACATAATAAGAGTAATGGGTCCTTTTCCTTTTCAGTTATAAAGTAGGTAATTATAAAATTTATCTTTCCTGTAAGGGAAGAGCTACATTAAATATACAATGATCAAAGATAAGTTTAATGGAGTAACACCGTAAAGCGAGTATTATGTAATTACTTTCCGCTTCCACGCTCTGTTGCGTTTCAAAAACTTATTTAATAACATTAATGAAGTTGCAAACTTCCATTTGTTTGTGAAAGCTGTTTGTATTTGGGCTTTTGCGTTGGAATGTTGGCGGTGCAACTGGCTGTTTACATTTTCATGCCAGTTCGTGTGTTCGTCAGTTGTTGTTTGTTATGAACTTTACTTTGGGATTCCATTGAAATATCTCTACTAAGATACTAAGGCCCTTCGTACACGAATCAATGCAAATTTTAGAAACTTATGCAATACAATGTCATGGCGGTTCATTCACAAGCACGCCACCGTCAAACTATCTGTCATCGCCGAAGGCAGTCACAATCTATTTGTAAAGATCATCCAGAGAACTCGTTGAGATTTTGAAGATGAAAGAACAAACCTGTACAGTTGAGATATTGTAAATACACGTCAGCCACGCAGTCGCAATACTTGTACTGACTGATTAGACAACTTGCGTCAACAATTCATCACTGTGCACGGAAAGCGCGCTATGCGATAATCGCAACGCAACGCGTCGCGCTAAGATACAATATTAGTTTCGAAGACTAGCTCTTGTGTACGAAGGGAATAGACATATTGTCTTTTCAATAATAAATAAATAAATAATAAAATAAAACACTATTTATTAGCCAAGAAAATTTAAGAACAAAACACAAAAAATAAAACAAAATCTACAAAATGAATACTGGCTCAGCTGAATAATGAAGATAGATTCTCAATTCTCATCAAAATGTTCTCATCAGATAATGACAACAACAGTAATATGTTCCGTACAGAAATTTCCTCATTTGTAATTGAAGTACATACTGTTAAGTGCTATAATGTTTCAAAATATCGCCAGAGATGGAGTGGCTTTTGATGCTCAAAGTTGTTTGTCTCTAGGGTGTCACTGTACAGAGACACTTGAGAAGGACTCTTGTCAAATTCAGTAGTCTACCTATTACTAGGGTTGCATTCGAGTGGTTATTAATTTACTATCACCGCTTTAGATTTGGTTTAATGTCTGATTCTAAGGCACTCTGGTACACAAAGAACGTTATGAATACGTCCCCAGACTAAATTGACACGCTTTATAATAGAAGTACATTGCCAAAGGGTGCTCTTTACTCAAGGAGTCTGGGGTACATGTGAAAGATTCAAATTTAAGAGATCCCGTCTGGTTAGGGGATACTTTATATGATGGTTTTTACATGGAATAAATTTGTCCTTTCTTATTGTACAGAATAAATGTAGATACATAACTTCTTGTAATTATTTTAAAAGTAGATTTTACTTAACATAAATCGGTCAATTTGCTGGCATCAGAAAACGTTAAATCGATAGCTGATTCGGATCCCCATTGCTGTGACCTCCTTGAGGGCATTGTGAGGTCGATGCTGTCGCCCGCCCATTGTTGCCCGCCTTTTGTTCCCGCTCAAGTTCGGTTATTAATATTATGATATATCGCCCACCTCGTAACTAGGTTAAAAGTTTTATTATGACTACATGAAATTCGCTTTTATAAAAATGACGGTTGGATTAAATCTTTTTCGTGGCAACAAAAAATAAATAACTAATTAGATTGAATAGTAATTCAACATTCTTCATAACGTTTTTGGTAGAAGATAATTTTCCTCGAAGTTAATCATAATGTAAAATCATGGTTCATCGTCATCTTCCGCCTTATCCTACTCCCGTAAGGTCGGCGCACCAGGTTTTATAACTCAATCATACGTCATATAAAACTTAAAAACTTTTTTTATGACGCATAGCTTTACTTGAATTGAAACACAATATTACATATAACTCGATTGGTAAGTCTTGACTTTAGACTTTAGATTAAATAGAACATATTGGTCTCCAACATAAATTCTCCATCTCTCAGACAAGAGACAACTCCTTTATGCAGACGTCACATAGCTTCAATTGATAGATTCGAGAAGGTTCCTTTTATGTCTTGTGCCTTTAGATCAAATTAAATCTACAACTACAATTTTGTAATAAGTATTTTATATGTAGTTAAGTAAGAAATAATTTGCTTTGCGTCTACAGAAGTTAGTGGTAAACTAATGTATTAAACTTATCACCTAGACAAAATATTATCTTTGAAAAAGTTATTTATTTAAGTACTAATAAAAATTAATAGTTGCAACAACTATTTTACTATTGTGTTAATAAGTAAAAAAAAACTATGTCTATGGTCCTTACGTTCCTTTAGAAACTGAAAAGAAAATTCAAATATGATGTAAAAGCAAAGGTATTGAAGGACGCTGTGGTTTGAGCCTCGTGTATTTTCTCATGCATAATAGTTTACCTTCAACAAAAGAAAATCGCTTTCCCCTGACGTACCTTAACAAACACGATTGTTAGAAATAAGGGGCAGACTTTTCGAGTTATCCACAATAGAGTTGTACCTTTTTTTTAATTAAAATTCGCCAGCAAACAAACGGAACTCCTTAAGTGGAGCAGACCGTCTCCATCGAGACGGAACCCCTTAATAAGTTTTTGAAGTACTTCCTTTATAGAAACTTCTATGAAATACGTCATTACTTGTTTGTGAAGTTTGCAATTATTTTTAACTAGTCTGTTATCGGTTTGACAAACAATAATATTATAAATTCGAAAGTTTAGATGGATGGATGTTTGTTAGAGTTTGTAGCCTAAACGGCTGAACGGATTTCGATGAAATTTGGCATAGATGTAGAGGACAGCCTGGAAGAATACATCTGCTACTTGTATTTGTGTTTTTTAATTCAGCGCAGACGGAGACGTGGGCGAAAGCTAGTCTTGTATAATTCTATTCTGACGACATCTTGATTATTATATCTAGTGAACTACTTTCCATAATAATGCATCTACTTCACATATAAATTTAAGTACTTAGTATAAACTTTACCAAGAGCCTTGTCGTCAAGGAAATAAAATGTATTGAATACACATATTATATCTTGTTTCCTAATCCGCACGGGGAACTATGGTTATTAGAGCGTAAATATATAGCCAGGTGATTTTTCACGTTGTTAATGTTTTCTCAGAAAATAAGCCATCTAAGAATTATAATCTATACAATATTGTGAAGAGGAACGATTTGTATGTATTGAATAAACCAACTATTGAGCCGTTATCAAAATTTCTTTCACCAATAATATGTTACTTTAACAGTGTGTAACATAGGCCATATTTTTTATTACATTTTTAATTTTTAATTTCACTTACACGCAATCAACAGCTAGCTAGATTAGGAAGTCTAGGTTTAAAATACTTCTTAAACTTCATACGTTTGTTAGCACCTTTATCCATAGAATTTGTACAAAAAAATGGTCTAAATATTCCCATTACCAAGCAAAAACATAGTAACAAATTGGGTCCGTCCTTATTACCGTGAACTAAGGAGCTTTTAAAAGCCTTAAGATTATTGTTTGTAATTAAATCAACTTACCAAGTTCAGATCCACAGACGCGGGGTATGATTTCAAGGATAGCGGAGCAGGAGGCGTCCTCGAAGCATAGCTGGCGGGCCAGCAGGCAGTTGAGGATCGCCATAGTGCCTTTTATACCCGGCCCTGCAACAAATACAATATAACCTTGAATTTCATGAAAAATAGACAGTTACCACGATCGAGGTGAGCAAAAAATACAATTAAAAATGTTAAGGCAAATAAATGCAACCTTTGTTATCTAATTATATTCAGACCAATCGATAATCTAAGACATTGAAAAATCTTTTCTTCTTTTTCTCTTTATGATACAATATAACTTAGAAAAAAGAATTTCAACAAAAAAATAATAGAATGCATTGAATTGTAATCCAGAGATTTACAAGCGTTCTCGATTCGATAGCGCCTTATTCTCGATCCAATTATTCGAATAATCGAACCCTCGATTATTATTCCGATTCGGCCGCCCCTACTCGATGGCCTATTCCCGACCCAGGCGTAACGTGATTGCGTTACGTTTCCTTTGAAACGTGATTGTAATCAGCAATGTCCATTAAATAGTTTTCGTGTAGATTACTCGAGACGCCTCGTGATGTAACCGTTTAATATCGATACTTTATAGCCCCACATGTTATATCTGAATCCAGTTAGTTTTTGCACCTTCTTTAATGCCTTATAGTACAACATTTCATCAAGATCTATCCGGAGATTTAACATATAGCTAGCAAATGTACGAATCTCTATGATGTTTGAGAGTCTATCATGAAAGCGTGATAGTTTCGAGAAGTAAAATTGTATAAAAATTAGTGTTTATTACGTCCGGTAGGGGCGCTGCACAAATCAAATTTTGTCGATGACGTTACGAAAATATTCTCACGGATATTCGTAATGAGACCTTTGATGCCGATCTTTACGATATAAAATAGGTGAGTGTAAAAGTGAAATACTATTTTTGTTTGATAATAATTAATGGTCGTTCTTATGACGATTTCGAAACTGGGACATTGACATTGTATTGAACTGAAACATCGGTTTATAGGTTACTGTAAATCAGATATTATTTCAGTCTTTCCAAAGGGAATGAGTGAGATGGCTTGTTTTTAGTACGTGTAATACTAACATTTTTTAACCGTAGAAATTTTATTAGTTGTTATCTATATTTGTTTGAAGTTTAATTTGGAGTTACGTTAATACAAAACATAAACTAATGCATAATTAATAACTGACATACTGAACAAATGGTTGTTGGTAAAATGTTACCATATTAATTTGAATATTATCAATAACCACTTATCTCTTGTATACACGCAAATTGTTTATTATTTGATTCGTTCAGATATTGTTACTGATCGTATGTACGTTGTGGTTAAAAACAGAGTTTAGTTCATGTGCAAACTATAAATAAATAAATAGGACAGCCTAGGGTAATTCTAAAACAACTAACCTGCATAAATAGACAGGCTATAAGACAGTATTTGATTTGTACCATCTTTGCGCTGTCGATCGCTGTTGGTGGCGAGAATTGGAACGAATAATAGAGAATTAACTGTCATTAACATCAACAGTCGCATTTAAATTGGAACAAAGTAATAACTGTCATTTTTAAGCAAACACTTCCATTTATACAGATCAGTGACTAAAACAATAACGGACTAAAATACTGGCAATTATTAAAATAAGAACGCATCGATACATAGAGAAAAATAATATATCGAAGCACGGTTTAACTTAAGTACGGATCTATAGTTAAAGTACTATTCTTGTACATTGTTAAACATTTTCTCAGTGAGTTTAAGCGATCAATTCAACATTTTATTAACAATTTATTTTTTTAATATAATATTAGTAGATTTTTGTTAATTTATCAATATTTCCTTTAACCATTCCAACTAAGCTGTAGGCTTTTGCTAGGATGTGGTTCACGAGAATAGTCGAATGGCGGGATTCCAAACCTCGACCGCAAGTTCAGTAGTCCGTACCCCAAACAATTAGGCTATTGGCGCTTCAATTTTTCAATTAATTTCATAACATCGGAAATCGAAATTAAGTAACGGTCCAATGACCCTTACGATTAACCTCTAACACTGAGCTTATAGCACTGAAGAGATTCTTTACAGAATTTCAGCGGTAAGCCGATTTAATTGGAAATCACGTTTGCAAAAATGGATTGGCGTGGATTTTGAGCTTTGTGGGAAGTAAATTAGAAGGCCGCTTTATGCTTTACGCTTTTACATAGCGGGTAATTCAATTTCGAGCAGCGCCTAATTTGAGTTGCGGGTGAACGCAACATAGCTACGTTTCCTTTACTACTTCTTAATTACAGCCAGTGAATACAACTATATGTAAATGCAAGGAGCATTATTACAGTAGCATAAATTATACATATCAAAATATACATATACTTTATAAGGTCATTACTATAGTTAGTTATAATATTATAATAAAGCGTAAACACACACTTCTTTGTGGCGTAAGATGTCAGCCACTACAGCATATTCTTCAATGATGTTTTCTTTAATAAAAAGCCCTACACTTACGTCACGCTTTAGGCTATTTATTTTAACGCTATTAAACTAAGGGGGGTAAATATTTTGGATAAAAACCCTAATGTGGGAAAGAGACCATAAGTTGCTGCCTACATTACGCAAGCAAGATTGCCAAGGTTTGTCTTGTCATGTCATTCTGACATTTGCTATTGATAATTTGACAAATGTAAACTATAAATAAAATTTTCATAATTTTATGCGCATGAAGTTGCACGGGAACATCTAGTTATTCATAATGTGGAAGGATTTTTTCATTTTTTTGTAAGCTACACAAGTTTTATACAAGTATGACGACGTTCCACTAATCGTAGGTAAGGTGCTCGTTGTCTTAATTAAATTATTTGATGAAAATATCTATAAAATCGAATCGGAACCATCAACGCAATATAAAGTACATTAAAGTTGTAAGATTTGAGAGGGATGGTATGGTTACAACTTAATTCATTACAAAATGTTGTGCTACATGTTTAATTAATGTTTTCATTAATGAAACAGGTTATATATCTGTAACAAACGATGTTTACTTGTCTAATACAAACATCCACAACACGCTGATGCGGCCTTAATCAGAGCACTAGCTAACTTAATTCGAGTATTTACATTTTAACTTACGTTACTAACACAGGTTCTATTTCGAATGTTCGTGAACACATTTACGTAACGGCAGCGATATTCATACAAGAATTGTGTATCACGACTTCCGGACAAAATGTACACCAACAAATATCATACATTTCGATGATATTACGAATAACATGTAAATGTTTGCGATAGACCCCCAAATACTAGTTATGGAAACTTACCAAGATTAAGTTATAGTAGATATATTTGTTACTAATTTCTGTCATTAAGATAGCACTAACATCATGATAGCATATTAAACGAGATTTGATCTTATTAGGTACTGCCTATGGCCGGCGAATCCGTCGGAGAGGAATTAAAAAATAAAAGTAACTAGTCTACGTGTTCTTCCAGACTATGCTCTACATCAAACTTCAACCAGAACTGTTCAGCCGTTTGTTACAAACTATAATAAACATCCATCCATCTAATCATTCGATTTATGTTATTAGTAACATTAGCTATTTAGTTAATAATTCACACAAAAATCTTGCTATCTATCTAAAAAATCCTGCTATCATCTTCCACTTCGATCCATTAGTGATCTTGCAGAATCTCGTCTCCCTCCGAAAGCATTCCTGTACAAACGAAGACGCCCTGCGTTCGCGTAATGAATACGAAACGATTCTTTCTCTATTTGTACCAATTTAAATTTATGGAACTTTTCTGTTTTCATTATAAAGTATGTCGACATTTTTGCTATTTTCTTTGATGAACAATGACGATATAATTGAAATGAGATTTTAAACATTTTTATAATGTTTCATCAAAACTACAAAAAGTACTTGATTGTGAATTGTTAGCCGTGCGAAGAAAATTTGCCGATGGCTCCTTCTTTCATTAACACTGACCGTATCCAGTGCTCGTTTGTTCAGTAGTCAATTAACAGGTGACGGCATGCGGCTATCGACAAAGTTTCTGCGTAGGAAATAGTCGAACTTCGAACAATGTGCAACGCATATAGTAGTAATGCTTTCATAATAGTATTATGAAAGCATCACTCATACTCCCACAAATGAGAAATATACTAGTCTATTCTATAACAAATTTTCAGTCTCTTTCCAGTGAACTCATAAGCGGTTTTATTTCGGCGTCACTGTCCTTTCCTCTTTGGACGGCACTTGAATAATTAACAAGGACACCTTTCCTCTTTGATACTTGTGTTGAGTATGCATAAAATTTACGTACGATGTCCTACAAAGGTAAAATACAGCTTTAGAGGGCAGATTAACTCTTAATCCTCAAAATGTGTTTTAGCTCAGTTACATTTACGTAAAATTCAATGTAGTTGCAAGAATGAACTAAAAGCAGTATTTCAATTGACATAAGCCCAAAGTTTTTAGTATCTAGAAATAAAACTTCATTTTAAAAATATAAAATATATTAAAGCACATTAAAAATAAAAATAATCAAAATATTCCTGTCTAATCTCCTTCGTCACCGCCCTCTTCTTCCTCGTCGAACTCTCCCTCTTCTTCAGCGGTGGCGTCCTGGTACTGTTGGTATTCAGACACCAAGTCATTCATATTACTTTCGGCTTCAGTAAACTCCATTTCGTCCATACCTTCGCCAGTGTACCAATGCAAAAATGCCTTGCGTCTGAACATCGCTGTAAACTGCTCAGATATACGCTTAAATAGCTCTTGAATAGCTGTGGAGTTACCGATAAACGTCGCAGACATCTTCAAGCCTCGCGGCGGTATGTCACACACGGCCGTCTTCACGTTATTCGGAATCCATTCAACGAAATAAGAGGAATTCTTGTTCTGAATATTCATCATTTGCTCGTCGACCTCCTTCATGGACATGCGGCCTCTGAACACCGCCGCAACCGTCAAATATCTACCGTGGCGAGGGTCGCATGCAGCCATCATATTTTTAGCATCAAACATCTGCTGTGTCAACTCTGGTACAGTCAGTGCTCTGTACTGCTGACTGCCTCTAGACGTCAATGGAGCAAATCCGGGTATGAAAAAGTGGAGACGAGGAAATGGAACCATGTTCACGGCCAGTTTCCTCAAGTCTGCATTCAGCTGACCGGGAAACCTAAGGCAAGTGGTCACACCGGACATCGTAGCCGATACCAAATGGTTCAGATCCCCGTAGGTCGGTGTGGTAAGCTTTAAAGTACGGAAACAGATGTCATACAGAGCTTCGTTATCGATGCAATACGACTCGTCGGTGTTTTCAACCAGTTGGTGCACGGAAAGTGTGGCGTTGTAGGGTTCGACTACTGTATCAGATACTTTAGGCGAAGGTACGACACTGAATGTATTCATAATACGATCTGGGTATTCTTCCCTAATCTTAGATATTAGTAGCGTACCTAATCCGGCCCCGGTACCTCCACCAAGTGAATGTGTCAACTGGAATCCTTGAAGACAATCGCAACCCTCGGCTTCTTTTCTAACAACATCCAGAACAGAGTCTACTAATTCTGCGCCTTCCGTGTAATGTCCCTTAGCCCAATTATTACCTGCACCAGATTGGCCAAATACGAAATTGTCAGGTCGGAAAATTTGTCCAAAGGGTCCGGATCGCACTGAATCCATAGTTCCGGGTTCCAAATCGACCAATATGGCTCGCGGCACATATTTGCCGCCGGTGGCTTCATTGTAGTAAACGTTGATGCGCTCCAATTGAAGGTCGGAGTCGCCGTGGTACGTGCCAGTTGGATCGATGCCATGCTCGTCCGATATAACCTCCCAGAACTGCAAATTTACGATTTATGTTACGACGTAGTAAGTCAGCTTTATTTGGAGTGTAACGATACGGGATGTAGTTTAACCTATTACTGTTAGATTGCCAATTTTTATTGCTTCT
Source organism: Papilio polytes (assembly GCF_000836215.1). Lineage (NCBI taxonomy): Eukaryota > Metazoa > Arthropoda > Insecta > Lepidoptera > Papilionidae > Papilio > Papilio polytes. The sequence continues at coordinate 3,370,714 of NW_013525035.1, read as the reverse complement.
ATTAAGCCTATACCAATAAATGTCATTTATATTTTGCTATATTGATAAAATAATTTTATAATCCCTCTTTTATAACACCATTTTATTAAAAAAGCGATATTCAATCGCTTCTTTTTTAAAGGTTTAAATTAAATTTGCACTTTTCATATACGATCAATTTACTCTATTACTCGTGCGCAGAAGCTTTGCCGATGACCCTATGACGAAACGTTAGCTTACGGTACTAAACAGACAAGTGCGGCACATGGTTGGTGTTACTGGGAGAAGGATTTATCGGCAAACCTTCTACGCTCGGTTTTTTACCTTCTACGCCCCCATTTTACTTGGATTGAGATTCGGGAGAAAAATAAAATATTATAATTACCTTTGCGCCGATCTGGTTGCCGCATTGTCCTGCTTGTATGTGAACTATTTCCCTCATTTTCTAAGCTTACACTTAAATATTTTCTTTATATTATAACAGACCGTAACAAGTCCGCGACCTACACCTACTGGAATTATCAAACAAACAAATGCATTTTTCACATCATCGAATTCTGTTCGAATAAATTACGAAATTTTGAAATATTAAAAATAAGTGCGTTTGAAAAGGTTTTATTACAAATATGTCTATGAAGGTTTTAATTTTTTTTATAAATAAAACATCACGACTACATTACGCAACAAGGTAACTTTAGTTTAGTTCCGATAATAAGGTCAAAGAAAATCAAATTACAGTATTCAATCAAGTCAAGTATTACATATACAAAACTCTAGATATAATAAATCTTACTTCTTACTAATCTTACTAATATTATAAATGCGAAAGTTCAGACGGATGGATGTTTGTCAGAGTTTGTAGCCTAAACGGCTTAACTGATCTCGATGAAATTTGACATAGACGTAAATGATATTCTGGAAGAACACATAGGCTACTCACTTATTTTTTTTAATGCCACCAGGACGGAGTCGCGGGTGATATTTACTTTTACAATATTCAAAAGAAAAAGTTATATGAACGCTCTTAATTTTTATAGTTTTAAAATTATTATATGACCGCCCGTACAGTTCAATGTAAACATAAATTCATAACTGAAAACATTTATATTGATACATTCGTAGTTTATTCAATCGTATATTTGTCGTTCATTCTTAATTTAATTATATGAATGCTGAATTGATTGCGATTGTAAATGCAAACAAAATTTAACTAGCATTTTAATATTGTTATATCCTGTTATGATTGTATGGGTAATTATTGAAAGAGCTTTTATTGATTTCGAGAATATTTTATCGATTTAATATGCGAGTATTCAGCTAAATCATTTCTTGATAAGTCTATACTAATATTATAAAAATTTGGATTTGGATTTTTGCATGTATTGAAAGAACTTAAAAACTACTAGGTCGATTTAATAAATTCTTTCACCATTACAGAGCTATGTTACCGATAAGTAACATAAGCAATATATATATTTTTTTAATTTTGAAATTTCGCATTGACGAAGTCGCGAGCAACAGTAATATATGTTACTAAGTACTTTTATTTTCGTTTAGTAATTATATAGCTTTATTTACTTACTTTTTATTTATTGCGTACTATTTAAAAATCGTTGAAACTCCTTACCTTACATTCATTAAAAGTCGTGCCATATTAATAACTAATGTACTTACTTGCACGTTTATATGCCATTTTATGTATATTCCAGCATAAATCTTGCTTATGTACTGAATTTTGGCGTAGCTCATTATTTATGCAGGAAAATGCCTTGCTCCGGTTTCATTATCGTCCATATCTGAGCCTAGTTTGACTTAAGTGAATCAAAGCCTTTAGAAGCAACCCTTGGGGAGGGTGAGTACACGAGATAAGAGGTCATCGTAATGTATATTTTAAATTTTATAATATAGTAAAATTATGGACAGAAAAATACGATTGTACTCTATAAAAAGAAATTGCGCCAAAATATCAGATCAAAAAGTTCACAAATTACGACTGTATATAAGATGACTAGACCAATTACAAACTAACCAATTTCGCGAGCTATAAGCAACATGCAAACTGCTTTACAGAGCACTGTAATTTAGAGAGTGAATAAATAACACACAAACATTTTTGTTTATTTAGTTTTTACGTAATAGAATAATTCCCTTCACTCAGATACAGCGCTTAAGGTTTTGAATAAGTATTTTAATGTGCCCATTAGCAGCTCTACGTAATTCCTCAATTACTTGAGTGGGTAATTTTAACAGACTCAAAGCAATCGGGAAAACCATCTGATGCGGAAATTGTGTGCTAATGACAGCTCCCTTTCCCTCACATTGCTTTACAAATATTACTGTCCCTTTCAGCTATCACGTTGCCCTTTTGCGAGGGATGGGTTGTATGAATTATTTGTATCTTAAGAACATCTTAGCGGTTTCAGTAGGGTTTCTATTAAACAAATGTTTAAGTTACATAACTTTTATATCGTGTTCAAGTAAAAATAATAAGTACAACTAAAATAGTTTTTTAGTAATTAAAGTATAGTTAAATATTAAGAGAAATCCTGATTAAAGCATTTTTTTATTAATTTGGAGACATAATAAGGAGGTAAATTCCAACTTTACTATATAATTAATAAGAATTTTCAACATAGTTTTGTCCGTATCGGAAACAATTACTCGGAAACATTTTAAAACTTCTAGGTCATGTTTGAATGTTTAATGAAATCAATACTGGATATTGTTCTAGTGAATTGTGTACTTTAGGAATATTATTAGTTGGTTTTATTAATATGAAGATTATGTGTAAAGATTACTGGCAATCAAACATTTTCCATTATAATTTGAAGTCACTTAGCTGCGAAGAGAAAAGGATAATTTTGGTTGAATTTTATAGTTTCCTCATTTTATATATCGAGAATAGAAATACCTGTAAGTTATAAGCGGTTGCGAATATGTAAAAGAATTATTTTAAATGAGTTTATTTTAATTTTGTTTATAAAATGACCAAAACTGAGCGTACTAGCTTGTATTAAGTAAATTATATTAATTGGACAAGCGATATCAAAATTAATTGTCACATTCAATGAAACAATAAATGAAAATTTAAATGTAAGTATAATCTCAGATAATATCTGACCTGTGTCTGGAAAATGGAAAGTAAATCATACTTTATAACTGTAAAAAAACAAGTAGTCATTGTAGAATAAATTGACAAACCGAAAGAATTGTCAATTTTAAGTATCATAACTTGGCAAATAATAGAAATAAACTTAACCGCTACATCTTATAACTTGTACCATACCACAACTAGTCCTGTTCCCTGGCTAGCTACCAAATCCATATTACATCCTGCTTACAATCTCTATAAATATATCCAAGATGAGGGATGTATTTTTGAATACAATGTTTTTTTTTTCTATTTAAATGAATAGTGTAAAAAAACTTTCACTTAAGGACTGAATTTGAAACTTATTACTTTTTCCCGCACGATATTTTTTTCCAATGTATTCACTCCCTAAATTAAATAGCTTGAAAAAATATAGCCTATAGCGTGTCGCAAGTGAAGGGTTTTTTATTTATAAAAAAAATTATACCAAAATATGCAGTGATTGCTGATATCCTATATAACAATGAAGTGTGCGTTTACGCTTTATTATAGTTGTATATATAAACTTTAATAGAGTGGATGCGATAGCCAATCAAAAAGTGTACAATACAATACTATTCCCATGCGTATGACAAAGTTAAATAGTCTGCGTGAAATGAAATCGGTGTTCGATTCGATTGGCTTCCAATTTCACATCTATGCATTTATAAACAGGTTCAGCTTAAGGCCAACATGCTGATGCTGAAGTAATGAATTCTAAAATCCCTTGGGATAACCCCGAAAACGGATAAAGAGGTTTGAAGACATTTGATGACGTAATCGCTTACGTAATTGGAGGAAAATTTTGCATTGTTACTTTAACTACCTACCTGTATTCCAATATTTACAATTGGTTTATTTTGACTCATCAAATCGTCTGTAATACACGATTTAGGGCCTATCCCACCACTGGCTGATAGAAGTTAAGATAGCTCAAAAGTGACGTCACGTTCAGATAGAGTACCTAAACCCTATATTTCCATCGCATATTTTACACGTTGGATTGTTATCTGACAATTTACAAGAATCGTGGGACAAGCCCTTAATATTATAACTTCACTGTAATTAACGACAATAGCTCGACAAAGATCGACACGCTTCAATAGTTTTAATGCAAATAATAAATTTGTTTTCGTATGTGAGACGTTTATGAATCTCATAAATCTATAAAAAATAGAGATTAATTAGTAATGCCAAGAGAATTAGTTGATAATATAAAAAAAATATTAACAGTAACAGATGGACGTAAAGTGATTAAAATAAAGTAACTTGTACCACTTAATTTAATGCTTTGTCAGAGTATTTGCAACTGTCAGAAATAAACAATGTTTTCGTTTAAAAAGGAATTTCATAAAACGATTGCTAATATAAATAATGGAAATCCAATTTTAAAGTAATCCAATAAATGCAATGCACTTTAAAATGAATAAAATGTTTTCATTTCACCAAAATATTTTCGTCCTACGATTTTACCGAACTGTTTTCGATTCATTGACTGCTATCTATAGAATAGTTATGGGTAAGGCCGTAGGGGAGCGTTTATGAAAAGCTCTTTGTGAGGTGCATTAGCGTGATTGATCCGATAAGGAACGAGTTCACAATCGGATTTCATCCCTGTTATGAGATTTATCTATATACCGAGCTGCGGTTTGTTTGCAGTTGTTAAATTTATTTAATGGTATTGTTGAATCGTATAGACTTTACGAAACGTTCATCGATTGATTTTGACCAATAAAATTCCCTACTTACGATCTCTGTTTGAACGCAGACATTGAGTGGATTTTTCAAAGGCTAAAAATCTAGAAATATAAACTAATAATTTTATACTTAAAAGTTTTTAAAATCATGTTAATATTGTTATTTGAAAAATAATTCTAATAAACTGTATCCTTGTAATATTTCTAACCGAATTATGGTTTTAATAGTTTATAACAATTAATAGAATATAACAGAACTACATATTTTCAATGTCAACTCAATAATAGAACTTTTTTCCATGACCTATTTTGCCTCGCCATTTCGTCGAATCAGACAATTGTGCTCGGAGCAGTGAGCAAACATGTCCCAATCACCTGGCCCTGCTCTTCCCCTAACAGTCGTTAAACAATGTAAATATATGTAAATAGATTTCGTCTAGTCGTTAAACAAGAAACATGTTTGAAACTACGCTTTATGAAGGACAATATCTTGTAATGTTTAGAATTCTTTCTTAAATAATGGTTTACGTAAGATTTTCTGTAGGAGGCTTGTAGTTATTTAGTTGGTCATTTTGGAAAAACAGGTTATTTTGGGGAACTATAACCAGTTTTTGTATAAATGAAGGCAACACCTATGGACATCGACAATATCAGAGGAACTAGATGCGTTGCCGGCCTTTAAGAAATTGGTACGCTCGCTTCGTGAAGGACTTTAGTTCGCACTGGATTGTAAATATTGTCGAGGATAGACCATTTCACAACGCGGCTGCGGGACAGAAAAATTCGGAAAATCCGATGATGGTGAGGAATAGATTTTGCTTTTAATCTGTCAAGTTTTATAAAAATCCATTAAATCTTTTTGAAGATACATAACTAACATCCTTGTATAGAGGATATACAATATTAATATTATATGAATAGTAGGTATATTATGAAGGAAAATTGAAATTCCTTACTAAGAATGTACTTTAAATTCTTTTAAACTATGGTAAATGAAATAAAGTATTCGTTTCTCTTCTCGAGCGTCATTACGAGACTTAAATCGTGTGTAAGGGTCCTACGTGGGCCGCGAGCGCGAGTCACGGAAGCGTGCGTGACTCGACCTTTTTGTTTTTAAGGACTTACAAAGAAAAAGGATCATATTATCGTATCCACCCCGTTCTTATTAACAGTTTCTTAAAGGCTATTATCGTTCGGTACCGGCTGTAAACCGCATTGCGGCTTAACCTTATCGCGTATGACAGAAAGCCTTAATGGCTAAGTTGACGAAAAATTAACGTAGAAAAATATTGTAGTCGACCACGATCGTTACATTACACCAATTGCTTACATATTTCTCGCAATGGTTAGCACATGAAGGGCAATTTGCATTCACGTTTTGAGGTTATTTCTCAAGGTTGTAGCAATTTGGATTTATTAATTTCTATATTAACTTCAACACTCACAGTTGATGTTTTATTTTGTTAATTTTATAAAATAACTAATCGTCGGAAAAAATCAGAACTAAATTAAGAGGGCTTTAAGAAGCGAGAGTATCACTTTCTCAAAGGCAACGGATCTGTATCTCCTCTGGTATTGTGGATGTCCATGGGTGTCGATCATCACTCCGGAGTTCCCGCTGCTCGTTTTACCAGTATAAATATCATATAAACTTAGTCTATCAACATTTACAACTATGTCACCGTGAAATTCCTATTATATTCAACTAACTTTCGCCCGCGACTCCGCCCGCGTGGAGTTAAAAAAATCAAAAGTGATTAGCCTATGTGTTCTTCCAGACTATCCTCTACATCTATACCAAATTTCATTGAAATCCATTAAGCCGTTTAGGCTACAAACTCTAACACACATCTATCCATCTAAACTTTCGCATTTATATTAGTACGATTTGTATCATACAAATCGAATACGTAGTTACATTTTAATCATCGATCCAATCAGTTCGGGAGCCCTTTAAAGCTTTACCTACATTAATGCCCGGGTGAGGAATTAATTACAAACATTCATTAACACCTCAACAAAGACGAGGGCTACAAAAATTGGATGTAAATCCGACGCTGAAATAAAAACAGGACTCAATTGATCCCTTTGTTGGTACGCAGTGTGGAGTAAATCGCAGGATTATTTAAGGCTTAGGAATAATCAGGGTTGGAGTACACGTGTAATTATTTTTGATGCAGAGTTGTTTTTTGGGCTAAAGTTGTGTTTTTAATATCTTTTTTTTTTTGTTGTTGCAAAATATTTTTAACCATATGTCAGAATGCTGTTATAGGGAATAGAATCGCCGATTTTGTTCATAATCTAATTTTAACCGTGGTTAGCTAAGTTTTTGTAACTCTCGTGATTTACAGATATTGTTAACTATTTCATTTCTTGCTACTAGATATATCAATATTATATTAAGAATCGTTCGCAAAACGATATAGTGAATAAGACAAAAATATCGTAACATTATCTTATTAACTAAAAGTAGAACTTTCTAGAAATTCCAAGCTATAATTTCAGTATAAAACCGCCTCAAAGTAACTTTTAATCGTGATATGTAATAAATCATCGAACTCACAAATTATTGCCGGCGGAGCTCACGAAAAACATTATAAATCATCTGTCCAACCCTATCGGTTACTGCTGTATTATTCATAAGGGTTAGAAAGAAATTCGGCTCATTTTAGATGGTTTTTTAAATTAAATGTTATTCCAAATAGGCGTTTAGGAATACTGAAACGAAATTTAAACATTGCGCTTCGTTAGCGCAACATACAATCTAACAGACGTCAATATTTTGATAAAAATTGGACTTTAATAGCGTGCGTACACTTGAAACTAAACTATCGCACAACTATGAGCTTATATGGAGGTGCGCACACTACTCGTTTTTTAGTTGTGCAAATAAAAAGTTGAATTGGCTGCAAAACAAACGACAATCGCACAACAGTTTTGCGATAGTTTAGTCAAAGGAGCACACTAAGTGTGGCCTTCTCATTTAATACGTTGTTAAATAAATGTTTCAGTATAGGCCGCTTACTTCGTATTAAATCGTAATAGTAGTCAAAAATTAGATTTATTTTACGCAGTTAACATTTTTAATGTAATTTGGAAAGAACAATAAACGTTGCCCTCCAACTGCAAACAAAAGTGCTAGAACTTTCTAACAATGTGCTTCGGAACGGCTTAGAGTAGGAGTTTGCTTCATTAAATGTGAATTTCGAGAACTTTTGCTTGCAATCAACGAATCGTACTTAAGCTAAATTCCGTAGCCTAGTTGTCATATTTCTTAGCTTTCTTATCCAAGCCACCACCTTTGCATTTCAGAGCTCGGAATTTGTGTCATTATACATTTTTCGTTGTAATTTATCCGACTTTCTTACGGTGAATATCGCGATGCAACCTGTACATATCACGAAGAAAATCAAAAGATATGAGTTAAACCGCACTATGCCAGCATAGTTGACTATGGCCTAGTCACCTTTAACTATATGTTCTGACCTCTTCAGTAGAGACGATGATACGAATCTTTTAATTTAAGTAATTCAAATATATTTAATCTTACGTAAAATTTTGAAGTAGTAAAAGTTCAGATTTCAAGTTTTTAAAGTCTATACAGAATAGTGAAGGCGTATACGCTAAGAAAATGTTTACTTAAAAGAGAATTTTACGGTAGCCTAAATTCCTTCATAATGTCATAAAAGTTATTCTGGATACCATAATTAGTCCGCCTACGTACATCGTAAATAAAACACGGCCTCGAAATACTGCACTAAATTTAGAACCCTTACATTAACAGTTGTACTTCTATACTCCGAAACTTTTTTGGTATCAAGAATTGATTTTATGATCAAAAATATCCCTGGTAGCTCAAAAATAATTTTGTCTTCTACATATTTATTATTTATACATTATATTAGTTGATTTCAAATAAAATGACCACACAAGAGTGTAAAATTTTAAATTATAAATATATCATTTAATGGCATATAGAGAAGATCGTAAGATTTTTATGAATTACACTTTCTAATTTTTTTTATTTAGGGCCTGTCCCACCAAATTGTAAATTGTGATACAATCCAACGTGTAAAACATGTGATGGAAATAAAGGACTTCGACCCTTATCTAACAGCGACGTCATTTTTAAGCTATCTGAGCCTCCACCAGCCAATTGTGGGACAGGCCGTAATGTTATAAAACGAGTTACTATTAACGAAACGTTATTAAACGTTATTCAAGTTATGGCGTCGTGGCGATAACGATCAAAGTTCAAGCAACGCTATTAACATAAAATATCGCATGTAACTACTTATATTCAACCCACTTGTATTTTTCTTCATTATTAAAAATAACTATGTGTAACACATGCAAACACTCAACGATTCATTTCATTTTTAAAATATAACAATTGTTAGTTTGTAACCAACTACCATAAAAGTGAGCACTGGAATACGTTACGCGGTGGAATGTTTCGAGGTGAAAAGTTCGCATCGAGCGGCTCGTTGCTTGCTCGATTACCGTAACATAACATTCTTACTGTATGAATGCTCGCTGTTAAACGCGTTACATTATAACACATAACGCTAGTCAGTACTACTTAATCTTAAATAGTTTAAACTATGCTTGAAGCCAAATTCTAAAAATCTCAAACATATTACTTCAAGCCAACACACACACACACACGTCAAAATATTATCAAAATACGGTGTTGCCTTATTTAAGGCGCTGTTACATATTTAAAATTTGTTTTTAATATATGGCTTAGCTATATAAGCTGGACTGGAGTCATTGTATCTTTTTAACTCCATCACAGAATTGGATTACTAATGGGTAAGGATCACGTAACTTATATGCAAGGTAACAGCACAAAACGTATAATGAAAATTACAGATGGAGTTACATCTGAGTAGATCGCTTCTTAGTGTAAATAATGTTTTTTTTTTCTTAATGGCGATTTTATCGCCCTGTCGTTCCCCTGACGTATTTTATTAGGGACATGGGGTGCGGATGTTTCTTATTTTAAAGTATACTAAGTTTAAAACTAAATTAACAATTAAATCTTCTATATCACAGCAATATCACAATTTATCTAATGTTAATTTAAAACAATAAAATTAAAATTCAAAAGTGTAATTCTAAATAGTGTTCTAATGCATAGGTATTTACTTTAGCCAACAAACGTATGTTGTATTTGTCATATCAAAGTTGGAATAATTCCAAAGCAACTTTGCACATATTAAAGTTGATCTCGCTGACCCCATAGCATGCAAGGCCTTGGCGTATTGCCATTTGCAATACCTACAGGCTATTTAAAAGCAAACGGTGAATTGGCCGGCCTTTTAGAATTTGAAATAAATGCAGTTTTAAATGGTTTTAGAATTCCGCTTACAAAAACTAAACAGGTTAAAGAAAACTGATATATCTTTTTAAGTGTGTATTTTTGTTTTATCTGTATATGTATGTAATTAGTACGGCCGGTTACCCTAATAATTAAGGTATATGTTGCTTGAGTGCAAAGGAGCCAGCTGAAAATCAACGCAGGAACGGCTTAGTCCGTCTTGCATACGCTCAGCTACCTTTTGCCACGTTTGTATGTTTTCTTTAAAATGAGTCCTTTTATGTAATTTTTTTTTGTAGAAATAAATACATATTCATTCAATCATAATCAGATCTTAGATAGAAGTGAAGTAGAAAATAGTGTTGGGTGGATATGAAACAACAGAAGGGAGTTACAATGTTAAAAACTTAACCGAATTTAAACATTTTATTGCAGATAATTAAAAATTGTATGAGTATTGCCATAAGAAAGACAAAGATCTTCTAATTGAGAAAAATCACAAAAGGACTATGAAAATAACTCGAGGACTTTGTGATCATTTTTTTTTCTGGCAATTGGGTAGAAGGTTCGCTAACTGTTACCATTAATCTTAATATAATATTGTGTTTCAATTGTTCAGAATATTGACAGACATTATTACATTCAACGATAGATAAACATATAACTTTAGAGAAATAGACAATACGAATTAGTAAAGGAAATGAAAGTATGAAAGTTTGAAGTCCACTTAAAATCTAGACTAAGGAACAGTGTTGACTAAATCTAAGATATAAACTCTATTAAAGAAACTTTAGGCTAAATTACTTATATTAAATTCATCTGACCTTTAATATTATTAAATAAATGAGGTTTTCTATAAATAGCATAAAAATAAAATACGATAACCTGAAATTTAAATAGAAACGAGATATCAACTGAAATTTTACTAGTGATTTGATTGTAGAGTCGGCCGAGGCAATCTAGGTCACTCTGACGTCATCCCCCGGGAGCTTTCGATCCGGGAGATGTGAGCGGTCTGTTTCTGATTTACAAGTTTCCTGATTATGTTAACTAAATGTTTAACTCTAATACGTGCAGTTCATTGCATTTTTAATTAGATTATGTGAGACTAACTTGCTCGCGACTTCGCCCGCGTGGATCTAAAAAAAATATAGCTCATGTTACACACTGATATAGCTTTTAATAATGAAAGAATTTTTGAAATCGGCCCAGTAGTTTTGAGTTATTATAATACATACAAAAATTCAAATCTTTCTTCTCTATTACGTTAGTATACTCGTAGATTATTTATGGTCAAACCAAAAGTTAACTCAAAAATTTGTTTTATCAAAAAAATTTCGCTATTACGTCTTATAGGTAGTAAATACGTAAAGATAGATAATTTGATGGGATCTTTTTATAGATATCTTCTATGTAGATATTGTGTCTGTAATCACCTCCTTTAAATACTTTCCTTGATTCTTAATACGCGATAAACTACATAAATATTTTCATTACGAAGTTATAAATCTTAAAGGAGCGATTAAAACACGGTCCAGTTATTACAAAAATTATAGACCATTAAAACAATGCTAACTCAAACTATATCCATAAAGTATAACTTAAACGTTCGCGTAAAACTGTTCGAGTCCGGGATAAAGTAATTCGCATTAGCGACATCTCTTCATCCGGGCTGGAGACAGATCTACAAAGTTCTTCGCGGACTGGCAGCCGACTGGCACACATAATCCCTTACTTTCATAGTACTTCCCGCAAATTGCGGATTTACTATGGTATAAAGCGGTACATTACGTATCATGGAATCTAAAACATAATTTTAATACACACTCTTATATATCCCACTTATTATTCCATACTAATTGCGAAAGTATAAATGATGGATGTGTTTACGTATCTCGTGAAGTGTTCAACGGATTTCGCTGCAACTCGGTATCGATGTAGAACATAGTCTGTTAGATCACACAGGATTCTAATTGAGTATTTTTCTGTTCAGCTAATATAGAATGAAGCAAGACTGTTTAAATCACAATTTAATTCAATATTCAAATAATAAAACTTCTTATAAGAATATTTAAAAAATCTAACCATGACCTTATTTTCAAATCAGATGCATGATTGCTTCAATTATTACTTACATTGTCTTTTATTAGTAATATATTTTTTTAGAAGTTTTTCAAAAGTGGAAACTCTATTGTATATCCAACACTCGACTCGATGTATGGGATGTTCAATATTATTTGCACATTTTCAAACATGTACAAGATAAAGTCGAAAGGTCGGTGTAACTTTGTACATGAATTTGTAAACTCTTGTTACGACTGAAACAAGTTCTGAATTTACGGTTGCAAGGTTGAAAGTTACCAACTTTGCAGATTTATCTATTGATATCGAGAACGAATTATTAAAACATAAAATATATTGAAATTAATTGTAAGATATGCATACTGTAGCACCTTTTGTAAGAGCGGGCGCACACCTTTGACTAAAATATCGCACAATTGTGAGATTGTCGATTGTTTCGCTGACAATTAAACTATTTAGTTGCACAAAAAATCGAGTAGTGTGCGCACCTCCATAAAGCTTATAAGAATCAAAGCGCGACCAACAATTGTGCGATAGTTTAATCAAAGGTGTGCGCGTTCCAAGGGTTTTTTTAATTAACCAATGTACTTCTAAGTTATTTAAACAATAAAATGTCGAAGTCAATTCACCCGTATGACAGTAACTAAAATATTAAGTTTTACATTGTAAAATAACTTATACTTAAATAACTTTAATTCTATTTTACCGGAGCTCGACTGCCGACTTAATAAATTGTGAAGCGTGAGGTGGTTCATTGGTTGTGTTAAAATTTAATGCTCCTATTTGCGACGGTATGTTCAGAATGTATTTTAGTTCGGGTCGTGGTTTATTAGCTTTTAAATCTTTTAATACGATTAGAAAAGAAAATCACGTCATACTTCATACTAATATAAATACGAAAATTGGAGGCATGGATGGAGGTTTGTTCAAAATGGCTTAACAGATTTCAATAAAATTTGACACAGATGTACAATATATTATACTTTTATTCAAAAACATATCTACAATTCTGTATTAAAACACTGTGACTTACTAGAAAAATCTCTGCCACAAGCCAAGTCCTGCTTACTGAAATGGTTGCTAACTTTAAATTATAATGACACTGAGAACCTTTTGAAAATTTCTACCTAACACTCCGCATTTCTAAGTAATCTTGTTTATTAGGACGTTTATAAATATTTATTATATACATACATATATATAACACAGATATTCATACATATATAACATATATTATTTATTCTCAAGTATTTAGTTTTATTGTTACATCTTATTTTATTTATTCTATACATATATCATCTTGCATATTTATTTTTCTTTCATAAATTCATAATAATACCGAAACGCCGTAAGCGTAGGTTTTTAATTATTTTGTTTAAAAATATTTTTCCTGCTGTTTCGATGCCCACGATACAGGCATTGCCTAGTGTGGGCATCACTAGATCAATCACATTTACCACTATTATGGAAGAACACACAGGCTACTTATACGTTTTTTATACCACGCGGACAAAGTTCCTGCCACAGACTAACTAAATTGTGAAATGCAACGTTTTGATACCATATGCTAAAGGTAAGATTACCACTATCCTATGTGATTACAGGTAAAACTTTTCGATTTAACCTGTTTCTTTGTAATAAAACGGAATTGTTTCACTATGTAATACGGTTAGGTGCAATTTTATTTTAAAAGAGTTAGTCGTTCTCAAGATTTAATCAATTTGCGGGGCGATGCAAGTGTCGGTACTGAATGGAGGTACTTAAATGTAATACAGTGCTCGTTGCGAGAACATTCTGAGTGTTGCTTGGACTATTGTGGTTTCATTAGTGGTAAAGTTATGTGCGTGTTACTAAACAATGTGAGTTAACTATTGTTTAGTAAATTGTTGAACATACTATGTTATTTCGTTATTGAAGTTGCTTTTTAGTAAAACAAATTTATTATACGATAATTTAGGCTTTGATGAATAACAATAGTTTTGCAGATAACGATAAATGAATGTTTGATGTTTTCAAAGAAAGATGGATAATAGTAATTGTTCATCATCAACTTGCCCTTATCCCTTATGGAGGGTCGGCACAGTATGTGCTGCTCTTCCATACATCTCTATCAGCCGTCATATCTGAATCCACTCCTTTCTTAAACATATGCTCTTTCATCCATCCTTTCTTCGGTCTTCCTCTACCTTTGTAGCCATCCACATTCATTCTTAACACTTTCTAGTTTATGTCCCCATCATTTCGTCGCATAACATGTCTATACCACGCTAACCTTTTGGTTCTCATTTTCTCCACCACTGGCTCTACTTTCAAACTTCCTCTAATATACACATTCTTAACTTTATCCATTCTTGTCACACCACACATTCGCCTTAACATGTATCTCAGCCACAGGCAATCCTTATAATAATGGTAATTGTTAGCAATTAAAAGTTTTTTTTTACTAAATTTAAAATTGATTATGTTAAAACTATCAATGATATCTAAACCGCCAATCAAACAACACTTATTCTAGTTGAAGATAGGAATGTAAAATCTGTAATACATCGTCATAAAAATTTAACCAAGACATTCTGGAATTTGATATTAAGTTTTATTCCCAGTTATATGCCAAATTTGGGTACGTCTAACGTATTCCGCTCCGCTGCACCGCGGGCTTTGTAAAGCAGTCTGCATGAATTGTGGATTTACATGGCATATATGAGCTAAGGGTTTGTTCGGCTCATATAGCGACGCAGTAAAATCTTTATGAGTGGTACAAAATATAAGCGTTTGTCACTAAATTATTTATAATGTATTTAAATAAACATCTCTACATAAAGTTTATTTTTTTTATGTCTTAACTCAAAGTTATAGACATTGTTATCTACTTTTTTTGATAAATAAAAGGTTACAATAAAATAGAGGCCCAAAAATGTGGTAATTAACTTAACTATGTTAATATATTCCGTAAAAAAAAAAATCAAATCGGTCCACTAGGGGCGGAATTATGACGTAACACACATAAAAAAACATACAGGCGAATTAAATACCTCCTTTTTTGGGAAGTCGGCCAAAAATGACCCACTCTTTTATTTAGAAAGAGCCGTAATCAGTTTGACTTAAACTTAGACCAGAGTCTACTTATGAAGTGGATAAGTCATTCAATTACATCTTGTAGGCCAATATAATAAACTCTTTCTATACGACATTTATATTATGATAACATATTCCTACGTATTTGTCTACGAAACTAAGTTATCTTTGTATTACATTCTTAAACGTAATTAAAACGTAGGTCAAATAAATTTACAGTCGCTATCTTTGTGTTAAAAAGTATACGATGATAACAGAGAAGGCAAATATTTGAATTAGCCATATCTTTTTATCCCGGCTACAAAATAAATTCACAAGTTCACGTCTCAGTCCGGACGCATCGCAAAGTCTTCCCGCATCCGCATAAATTGAGAATTTGTTACACGCTCCGAGGATTTGTTTAGGTCACGTATGTACAGGCTGAGGCGGATTCTTGAGACGCAAGTTATAAGCGTTTATTAACAACAATAAATTATTATTTGAATAAAATATTTAATTCAAGAATTATCTCTGATAAAATCTGTCGAATATAGCCATGAAGAATTATTATAAAAAGCTGCCAATATTTTTACAGGGTAGCTTATAATTTAAAACCGATTTTCGATCCTTAACTTTTATAGCCAAACAATTTCATACCTTTTATTACATTATAAGGACTATTCATTGAATAATCCAAGTAAGAATTAGTTTTAAACATTAAGACAGCGTACAAATCCGCCATATTGCGCTGCACGTACAAACTCAACTTATTATGTAGATTCTACGCTAATTGCGTCATAAAAGTGAAGTAATAACATTTTGGAAAGTTTCGCGTCACTTACTTGGGTGTGAGCACTCGGCACCAAGCACAGTGGCACTCGAAATGTAAACACGCGAAACGTTTTTACCCTATTGTCATACAGGGAGTCGTAAAGGCCTTGGTTACTTCAAGACAATGTTGAATAAATGTGATCTTACAATTTGCCGCATATATTTAAAGATGTTTCTTAATGATTTTAAATTAGTTCTCTGATAATCTAATGTCTTCGATACTGATATTTGTGTATATGATTACACACCTTCATTAAATAGAACTGGTAAATTAAAACTAACGTGTGTAGGAAAAATTTAAACTAAATAAATAGTTAAAATTTTGTCTGAAACCTATACAGTTCGTTTTAATCGAGTACGTTTTAACTGAACAGTTCGACATTTCACTTAAATCTGAAGATGTGATGCGGGCTTTCATCCGTGCGTAAAACATTTTTTTTAGAATTTGCATAGAGATATTTTTTATCAACGTTTTAATACGAAAAAACATAAGGAGCGAATTAAAAATTATTCAACTTTTTCTAATTTTACTTTACACTGATGGTATTTTAAAATCCATTTAAACTTTTAATAATTTCATAGTGAAATTATCTCGCGCTTGAACTTTAACGAAGTGCAAAGTTGTAAATGTAAAATATGTGATGTGAAGTACACAAGCTTTTTTTTATTAAAGACATACCCTTGTACCTTTATAAACAAACATAGATTAAAGAACAGACGTGACAATAAGTTGAAAAGCAAACTATAATAAACGTCTATAGTAACTTTCATATTTATAATATTAGATATACGCTTAAAATAAATCTTTACAAACAATTCTTAAGGAAATAGCAATTTATGTTAGCTGCAGAGAAAAAGGGTCTTGTAATGCAATGACTAAGTTGGCTGAGAATTCAGCGGAGTTTTCTTTACTCGGAATGAAAAGATTTCGCTAATGCAAATAGTCTCATTCAAATTTTCAAAAAGCATTAGCTACTGCTCTTGCGAATACTTTGCGGTTTTCACGGAGATGTTTGTCTATTTTTCGACGGAATAGTTTAGTTTTCTTGTGTTTTAATACTGGAAGTTATTTCCTACGGCTTAATAATCCTAATTAATGATTACTTTATTAAACAAATTGCGTATAAAACAATAAATAAAGAAAACTTAGAATAGAATTAAATTAACATTTTTTTGTAGGGATTAGAGATAAATATGTTTTGAGTGAATTGATTTAAAACATAGAGGTTTTAACTAAATTTAGTTTTGAATAAAGATAGTAAAGTTTGTTTTATTCTTTGTCGATTTTGCAGTGAGTTTTGGATTAGATAGATTCAGATAATGGATTAGTTACCTTTCCTAGATAGTAAAGGTGTAATACATTATTTTCTGTAATTGTATCCCGGCACATTTTACTATACTCTAATGTAACTACCTATAGGAGTAGGTGTCACTAGAATAAGAAATGCTACAAGACGTAAATAGATGGCTTTTAGTAAGTAATAAAATATGGATAAAACGTTCACGATACAAAGAAAGACCACAGGTAAAGAGAAGGTAATTTTTTTAAATTCGTTACCCCCGAACCTTTTACATATCTATTTAAAAGGCTCAATTTATCTATTATACTCAATTGTAATAGTTAATAGCAGTTGTCTTTGAATTCGTGGGTGTGGAAATTAAAAAAAAAAACAACTAAACTAGTAGCTTATGTGTTCTTCCATACATCTTACAAATATCCACACTTCCATCTTCATACTTTCGCGTTTATAAAAGTAATAACTTCTGACTAATTTTATACCTACAATACTAAGAAGTAAAAATACACGCATAACAAATCATATATAAGTTTACTTACATTAAGATATAAGAAACATAAAGAAAGAAATCAACATACGTAATATAAAGAACAATCTTCAAAGTACGATAAAATCTAAATTAAGTAAAATGCAGAAACTTTATGCAATTGTAACAAAGTGAACGGAACAACGGCTTAAGATAAAAGTGGCCACAAACGCTACGCAGCTTCTCACGGAACAACCAGATTAAACTTTAAAAGTTCAGACTAGAACGATAATACGGTTGCTTTTAATTGTATTATTGTTAACTTGATAACGGTTAACGATTGAAAATATTTATTGAAATCTTATTCTAATAAGTTTTGCATTTTAACACCGGTCATAGTTAATTAAGTTAAAATAAACTAGATGTCAAGTATTTTCTAAGCGACACATTAAAAAAAGATGATATGCTTAAGAAGGGTGATTCAGATATAACGGCTGATAGAAATGTATGTAAGAGCAATACATACTGTGCCGACCCTCTGTAGGAATAAGGGCAAATTGATGATGACATTAAAAAAAACGTATATAAAAATTGTACCCCACCAGCTGAATCCCAAGACCAATGGTCACCGCTGCAAATGAACCTTCTAACTATGCGCGTGGTTTCTATAACAGCATTTCAGTCAAGCCCTTAAGATTTATAATTTAGATCTTTTATAGTGACCTAGATCTAGCCCTTGTAATATAGTTAAGAAAATTATTTACCGATAGAGATTTCTTTAACTTCTGTAAATCGATAGGAGTACAAAATATTATAAGAAACTTTATACGAAAATATTAACTTTTCCTAATACATTTTCTCATAGAAAAATATTGAAATCTTTTTTATACTTAAATTAAAAAGTTCTAAGTCGGTTAATTGCTTAATTAACTTTAGTTTAAACATCAAGGCAAAAAGTATAAGCGGATAAAGCTTATGCGTAAGCAAATTAACTTCGAACAAACGAAACACTGGCTTATTAGCGAATATTTACGACAAAGTAAGATCCATACAGCGAAATTAATTATTTTTATATAACTAAGTTTCTAAAAGATATTCTAGCTTTCGTCTGCAACTTCGTCCGAGTGAATATAAAAAATATAAGTAATTAGCCTATGTTTTCTTCCAGACTATCCTCTACATCTACGCCAAATTTCATCGAGATTTGTTCACCCGTTTAAGACAAACTCTAAAAAAGGTCTAGATAGTAAGATTGTAATGTTTAAATCTACTAAAAACATTTGTAACAAGGAAGACCAATTATCTAGTTGATTAAAAATGTGAATGTATGTATGAGTATAGCACAGACGAATTAACTATTTCGGTTCATTTCATCGGGTTAAAATACTGTTGGCGAATTAGCAGAATCATAAAACTTTCAAGCCTTTTCGAAGCGTAGTTTTTTAATTGCTTCCTGAACTATTGTAGATTAAAAAAATTGTTCAAAATGTTATTGTATGCATAAGCTATTGTATAGTAGCGTTATCTATACTAATATTATAAAGAGGAAAGATTTGTATATTTGTATTTTCAGTAGTATAGCCCGCTTTAACATCTTCGCACGAATTGGCCGGCTCGCCCGGTGTAATACCACGACCACACAGAAAACAGGCGTGAAGTGGAAGCAATTCCGCGTTTCGTCTGATGGGTGTGGTGCCGGAGGCCTAATTTTAGTCCCTTTCCCTTTCCACCCTTTTCTTAAGAGAAAGGATGGGAAGGAAAAGTGGATTTGACGGTGGAGGAGACGCTTAGGAAGGGTAAAAGTCCTCTTAATGTGCGACTCCTCCGTCAATCAAGGGTAGGCAAAACGCATCTGCAATTGCAAATGTCTATGGGCAGCGGTCGCTTTCCAGTTCGGTGGATTCAGGTGGCCGCTTGCTCGTTTGCCACCTTATATTAATATTTTTTTTTTTTAAATAACTAAAAAACTACTAGGTCGGTTTCAAAAATTCTTTCATCATAAAAAAGCTCCGTTATCAGGAAGTAACATAGGCTTTGTTTTTAATATTATTTTTTTCATATTACGCAGGCGAAGTCGCGAGCAACAACTTGTTTTTAATATAGATTGATTATACATTAGGAAGCAGTGTAGAAGAACTATACTCGTAGAACTTAAAATAGGAAGAACTGCATTAGAAGTACGCACCGTATTAATACTTTCCTAATCTTACTCTTACTAATATTGAAAATGCGAAAGTTTAGAGTTTGTAGCCAAAACGGCTTAACGGATTTTGATGAAATTTTATATAGATATAGAGGATATTCTCGAACAAAAGATAGGGTACTACTTTTGTTTTCTTATTTTATTCCAAAACCACTGCGGTGTTTCTAACGAGGTTTGAAATAAAGAGATATCACGATTTCTTTACCTTACCTTACATCAAAAGCGTTTAAAACCAGTCCGAAGAGATTAATGCTCGTTGCACATATAAAGAAAAGAAAGCTGTGGAGGACAGATGTGTAGATACGAAATGCTATGTTGGTTTTTAAACAACGCTTTGTTTAAGCATTTATTTTAATTAAATATATTTGAATTGAATATAAATATGATTAAATTTTGCTTTATTGAAAAGTATCACACAGTACACAGAGTCCTTTAGTGATCACCTAGGGCGTCTTTTAGCATCCTTTTAGTATGAGTTATGTAAACCAAGTGTCATTAGTAACAGTAAGAATTTGTCAATTTGTATTTTTTTGTGAAATACGATAAATATAAACAATTTGCAAACATTTGCACATACAACATAAATCACTTACCAAGTAAACATGATTCAATATTTATAAAACATGAGGTTTTTGGCTTTGAACATACATTGAAAAATTGTCAAACAGTTTTCCAGTCACTCTTTGAAATTATACAAACGTCTAGCAAAACAAAGAAATCACTTCCGTTGTTCTTTTGGTATACAATATTTGACAAAATAAGTCTGATCAGGTTGGATTTTAACGTGTCAACTTATTCTGGTTGATTTAATATTTCGCAAGGGGAAGTAAAATACAGAAATTATTCACGCCCATAACTTGGGTAGGTAGAAGATGCTACCTATGTTATTATTACTCTGAAATATAAAACTAAAATATATTTGTAATAAAGTAACATTTATGTATAATTTAATCACCATTCAGATGTAATATAAATAAAAGTTATTCAGTACAAATGTATGAATACCGAAAAATGTCACGGGCATATTATTAAGAAAAAAAAATGTGAAAGGCGTCGGAGGTCGTCACATAATACGGGCCCACAAACAGATGCTTTCAAGTTAATGACTGCGACACCATCTCTGTAGATTTCTGAAGATAAACCTTTACAAGAGATGTGAATGATAAAAGGGGAATTTTGTTAATGTTTCTCGAATAGAAAAATGAACGTCTGTTTACAAAACAGCGATGTACGCTTACACGGTTGCAAAGTATAAAATAAAATATATAATTAAATTCCAGAGTTTTGGCTTGAGTCTTGAACATTAACTTAAGTACAATAAAACTTTCGGAAAGGTTATAGTTTTTTTGTGTTTCATAAAAGTCTTTATAGTGTTAGAACATCCGATTTATATATAAAAATATGAAGTAAAAGTTTATTTGCTTACTAGAAAAATAGGATAATCGCTTACAGCAAGACTTCGCAGCAAAAGTGTAACGGTATGCGGAAATAACTTAGGGAATTCATGCATTACAATGAGTACGAAACAAAAACAATATATTACATAGTCAAGTACATTAAATAAAATATGAATTTATACATGAGTTATCTTTGAATGATATACAAGATCCGTAGTAAGTCATGTGTAAAAACCTGTGGCTTTCGTAGACTTTAACAATCCGTAGACGGTCTACGAGTTCTACGATCTACGAATACATTCTTATATTTTTATTTGCGGCCATATAGACAAATGTAACATGTATATAAAGTACATTAATCTGTATCTATCTATACTATTACAAAGAGGAAAGATTTGTATTTTTGTATGTATTTGATTCAAATAAAACTGCTGAGCCGATTTTAAAAATTTTTCACCATTAGAATGGTAATTTATCTGTGAGTAACATAGGATATATTTGATTATTACTAATGTTTAGGAACTATTAATAAAAAGCGTATTTCAGGACCGCGGCGTTAACATTTAATATAGTTTGTCATGAATAATTTTGAAATACACTTGCGACTTTATAGTTCAAGTCAATTCCACAAAAGCTCTTTCATTTAACGAAAACTAGTCTAGTTAAACAGAGTTATGTAAAGTTTGTCTTTATGTAACGTTCAGTCCGGTCGTAATTCGTTCCAGAGTTTGACTAATGAATGTTTTCTTTTCTCTAAAATTCCGTTTGGGCAACTTGGTTTTGCTTCGGGCGGTTTTCTACATAAATAATACATCACAACTTTATTAATGAAAATGTGATTAATGGTTTAACAACAATAATCTTTTGATGTTTTATTAAAAAAATAGTAAATATATGGCCCATGTCATATACAGATAAATGACCTTTTAATGGTGAATTAATTTTTTAAATCGGCCCAAAAAATTTTACGTAAAGTAATTCCACAATAAAAAAATCTTTCCTCTTTATGATATTGCTGCTGCCAATAAAAACCATACAAATCTTCACTAAGATAAAGTAGAGGTTGTATGAAGCAAAGTACCAGAAGTTAAAAAATTGGTTTGGTATTTTTTTGTAAAACAAAACACTATCAGATAATTAAGTCTTGTTCAACATTAAGGAGATAGTCACAAATTAACTTCAACGAAGTAGAGTGTGACACAAACGGACGGTATTTCATTGAATCGACTACAATAAAACAGACAGGTGGGCTGTTTATTGGCAGCAATAAGAGCCAGGAAATAAATCAACTGGCAATGGGTCTGGAGTGCACGCACCGCTAAGCCATCTACAATTATGTTAAAACGCTTTACTTAAAAATGTAAAATGATATATCTAAAAGCTAGAAGTATTAATTATTGTATCATATCACAATATTTGGCAAATAATCGAAAATTGTGATAAGTATTATAAAAAAAAAACAATGACGTCATAGATCTTATATTGTAATAAAAAGTCTCGAGTTGTCACAGCTCAACGTATGTAAAAAACATATTTTCATCCACCTGACTCTTTAATAAACAATGTTAACAAATAATGTTGCTAGTTACATTTATGTAGATGTTAGTATACTTAAGTAAATATACTCGTAGTACAATGATGAAAAGGTATTGTTAATAGCTTTGTAAAAATGTAAGTTTGTCATAAACAATCGTTTTCAAGGAAGAGCATATTCAATAAAGAAAATTACAACATCGGCCCTCCTTTGTGAGGAACGTAAAGAAACGTTGAAACAAAAAAAAAGTAAAATAAAAAGTACAAGTCGATTCTGCTTTGTATTCATGACTTTCAATAAATAACGGTTCCTGCTATGTTCTTAGAGAACAAGCATCCCCTACCATTGTCATCGGTAAATATTCGACTTCAAACTCATAGTGACTACGCCCCAATTCGCAAATTTAAGTTCCATGTATCTGTTCATTCGCAGCGCTTTTAAATCCCGACGCTTTTTCATCTAAAACTAGTTAAAATCGTTCCGAGATACTCAATTAAAGATATATGTTACATGTCAATAAGTTTAATAAAAAGGACGCAACTTCTCGATTATAAAAATAAACTCGAACTATTTGTAACAAAAAGTGAGATACAATGGTAGTAGCCAACATCTTTGAAAAACACCTGTATAAAATTATATGAGTTTTCTTTCGATTTCGATTCGGAGAAAGGTAAGAATGTAAAGTTTTCCTTTCGTTTTTATACATAATTATGTAAACTTTATTATCAATATGTGACACGCTTAGTCGAGTATTGAATACAAATGTTTTATAATATTTTCATTTACACATAGTAAATTGAAAAGTTAGCGATCTTTATTCGATTTGACCTTATTTTTTAAATATATCGTATATCGTACGACATGGTACACGACATTTAAAACGACTGATTTGAATCTAATAACTCAGGTCCGAAAGTTTATCTTTAACTTTTAAAAGGCATAATAGTTTATTTATTAAAAAAACGATTGTACCTTTTTAATCTCTTTAAGTTAGCACAAACATATAATTTGTCCCAGTGGACACGAAAGATGAGAGATGTTGGTACATCAAAATGTCCACCCCGTCTCAAGTGTAAACATGTATCTCAAAGCTTTTGTATACCAAAGTGGATTACAGCTTACGACAGTGCAACGTTTTGGAGTCGTTATTTATGTTGTATACGTTCTTTAACATTGTATATTTATTATTTTATTTTATGTATACTAATATTATAAAGAGAAAATTCTTTATCATCACCATCACCAGCTCACTATACGTCCCCACTGAGGGGTTCGCAGCCTACACTAAATTAGGGTGACTAGGCCTTAGTCAACCACGCTGGCCCACTGTTGGTTGGTAAGAGAAAATTAGTTAACAAATAAATCATGCATGCATATATCGGTCCGCATACTTCATGAGCGTGAATAAATATTATTGAAAATATGGACACGTATTCTTAAAACTGAAGACCTAAGTATGTAAAGTTTAGTAATTATATATTTATGGAGCTGACTGTACAAAACGTCTTTCAGTCTATTAATTTCCCGCTTGTCGTTTCCACTTGAGCCCCACTTTGCGTTAACTAGTGGTGATAAATCAGGATATCGAAAAAATTGACTCGATATCTAACAAGGTGGCTTGAAGCCACCTGCCCGGAGCATGATAATGAGGCTTGATTTAAGACCGGTTCTGATGCCGTGGAAATTGAGATTTTTCTTGTAACAAATTGTTCAGAGATTTTTAAAGAAAGATTCATTAGAATACCGCGGAACATTAACTCGTTCGAAGTAAGGTTGTCGTAGTTACACCTAGGTTTAGAAACGATATGCTTTTTTAAAAGATTGTTGAACCAATGAAAATTTATGAAGCCCAGGTGTGTTGGTTCTGTGACCTGTCTTTATGTTAAAATGTAATGAAATTAAAAAAAAGCTACATCTGGTTTGGAAGAGTATTTAAAGAGTGATTTTGAAGGTTTTTTCCTGTTTGTGTTTGAAAAGTTAAGACTCAAGACTCTAATATCGATTCGATGTTAAGCTCCCGTCAATTTACGAGATGTTAAAATATCCTTTTTCTTTTATTTCAGTGAAAAATCGTTAGACGTTTACCAAACCGTTGTACGTGAGTGCTGGTGTTCCTACATTTTATATTGATCACGCGCTCCTATCGACAGGTAATAAATCGCTCCGACGCGAATCTCTTAAAACACGTTAAAAACTAGAGTTGAAAGGTAAGTACGAAAAGAATCGAGTCAGCGTACTCGATTCACTGTTGAATCGATTTTTTTAATCGAGATATCAACTCAATGTGTATTTTACGTGACTGAGTATTTTGAATAGAACGGGGAAAATAGTTGACGATAACGATCGAATCTGATTTTGGATTTTTGTTACTTTTCAAATTCATACATTTATACATAAAAGTTTGCATTTTAATGGTATATAATTATAGTTTAAATTCGTTCGATCTGATAAGATACTTGTTTTGTGTTAGAATTAAAAATTACGTATAAGTAAACATAGTTGTAAGCTAAGATTTTTTTATATTTCTCGCGTGACTTTTAGAGTTAAAGTTATTTTCGTTGCATTTGAAAATTCGTGATCCGTGCAACGAAGGTTTTCTCTTCTTCAATATTTGATTACTTTTATAGTACTTTGAATATTTCTTATTTCTGGCTGCCACTTTCTACCGTTTTTAAAATAACTTGTATATTTTATTCCAGTGATTTTTAATAATTTTTATTGTCTTGCTGCAGCTTTAAAATAGGGTTTTATTTTGAAACCGTTTTATTATACTTCGATTTTTTTTAATGTTAGTATTAAATTCTTTTGCACTGACCTTATGTTATTAATTTCCGAGCTCTTATTTAAGGGACGAAATAAGTCATTACGAAGTTGAAGGACACGGGTAATTATAGTATTTTTAGAACTTTTCACAATTCCCTTTGAGAAGCTAATGAGCCACAGCGGGGGAAATGATGAGGGTAAAAGAGAATTTCTTGTGCCGACAGTTACGTTTATGTTTCTTTTGTGATAAGCCTTACGAAATGTAATCAGGGAGTTTTATTTCCTACCCAATGACGTCATTTGATAAAACTCATAACAAAACTGCCTAGATATAGTTCTTACCTTAAAACTGTACTAAATTTTACAAAACAAGCTACAATCTATATTAATTACTAGCTGTTGCTCGCAACTTCGCATGAAAAAAATATAGCCAAAGTTACTCATAGATAAATTACCTTTCTAACGGCGCAAGATTTTTTAAAATCGGCCCAGTAGTTTTTAGTTATTTCATTACATACAAAAATACAAGTCGTTTCTCTTTATAATATTAGTATAGATGTCGCAGAAAAACCCAGAGTTATAACCATTTGCTGTTTAATCACTTTTTAGTGGGAAGGGAATTTAATTCTCTGTACTATAAAAAAAATGTCTTGTATACCTATGTAAGAAAGTTTAATCACCACTTAGTCTTCCAGACTCCAATCATTTACTGTATCGATTTAGCTCGTTACTATCCGTGAAATGAAGAGCTTAATTAAGTTTTAGCAAGCTATTAGACGCTACGTTATTAAAATTACTAGCTTTCGCCCGAGACTACGTTCGCCTGGAATTTAAAAAAAATCTAAAGTAAGTAGCCTATGTGTTCTTCCAGACTATCCTCTATATCTATACCAAATTTGATCGAAATCTGTTAAGCCGTTTAGGCTACAAACTCTAACAAACATCCATCCATCTAAACATTCGCATATATAATATTAGTATGATTAATATACAATGTAATGGAACTTATATTAACGTAAGGTACCTTATGCCTTTTATTTTAGACAGGGCTAGTAATCTTTTAGATAAAGGCATTTCCTAATAGAGGTATCGACTTCTATTAGTCGAAATATTTGCATAACGTCATTGGGTAACTTAAAATATTATAGTACCTATTAAATATTTTAGCATATTAAAAATTATAGTAAACAAAAATAATCTCATGCTTTAATATTATTTAGCCATACTTTAATTCTTTCATATACTAGCTGTTTCCGTGTGGTAACATCCGTAGTATACGATTCCACATAAAGAAGTTTTTCCAATTTATTTACCCCCTAAGTTTAATAACGTGGAAAAATATAGCCTAAAGCGTGTCGTAAATGTAGGGCTTTTATTAGAGAAACAGTTATACAAAAAATGCTGCGATTGCTAAAATCTTACGCCACAAAGTAGTGTGTGTTTACGTTTTATTATAATAGTATAGATTAAATATAGATTATCAGCCATATACAAGGTGTAAATAAAAAGAAAAACTTACATAATATATTTTGAAGATATAAACAAGAGTAGCACTATAAAATAAGGCGGAACATGTGCAATCAAAAAGACCCTTCGCCGCAGTATCCACGCGCCTCCTAGATTTGATGGCCCGATAGATGACTTATCCCTCGAAAGGTCGGATGTAATAGTAATCAAACAAAAACGTCGTTATGTACAACTTATGGACTTGTCCTGTTTCAAGGGTTTCGTATAAGTAGTACTACACGACTTGTTCACATCTAATAGTAACCAACTTTATATTTCTTGGCACGTTTGGGAAATTAAAAATTTACTTCCAAGTAGAAAGATTAGTAACTATTGTTATACGATTTTTAATGAACTTCACAAACAGAGATGTTTAATGAGCACTAAGGTATCCACTTACATGGACATAAACTCTAGGTTAGTATGGTATGGGCATGTTATGAGGAGGGATGAATCGCATGTTACAAGGAGAACATTAGTTATGAGTGTGGTACACTGGTAAAGGTAGACCTAGAGAGAGATGGATGGATTGCGTGAAAGGTGACATGATCAAAAAGGGAGCGATGACTGAGATGACGTATGATAGAGTTATTAGGAGGACAAAACCCAGTTGTGCCGACCCTACGGGAGTAGAATAAGGAGGATGATGATGAAACCCCTTTGACTGTGACAGCTACTGTATGTTTTTTATATCGATGTAATTTTATAACAAATAGAACAATTGTTTTAATACGATATGAAAACTTGCTTTGATAGCAGTAGTTATAAAATAATTTACTACTAATTGTTCGAAATAATGTTATCGTTTAATATTATCAAACAGAATCACCCATTTGTTGGAGATTAGGGATCGTTGTGATCGAAATCTCATTAAAATATATTGTTCACTGATAACTATTGGAATTCGAAAATAACGCACTATTTATAGCTATGAAAAAGATTTGTAATTATCGAATAACGATTAAACAAACATGGAGAAACAAAATGTTCCATTTCTAGCGTGACCAGGAAAATAGAAAATTCAGTGATCCAAGTGTAAAAATAGAAGATTCTGAAAAATATGTCAACCTGTATGCTTCAATCTACGTACATACTAAGAGAAAGATTTAAGTCTATATTTAACCGGAATATGGTGAGGTATTATATTTCTGGTGAGTTTTTACCGTAAATTTTCACTGCCGAAACACCTGCACAACAAAATGTTGTATTTAGTGGAAACCTACGGTCATTTTAACATCGTATTTGATGCATTAACAACTACACATTTATAAAAAAAGCAGTTTTTAGGACATCCAAGTTGTAGAATAAAAAAAAATGCTACGTAGATGTAATGGTCCAAACATTAAATAAAAGTATCATTTACCTCTCGTAACGCATGGTTTCAATTTTTACAACAAAAATTACAAGTCTGTCTGATATTAAAATGACAAATAAAACTATTTTAAAAATAAAAAATTGTGACATCACGTACAAAACATTGCGGTCTTACAACAGTTTGTCGGAGTAAATCCAACAAAATAACGTGTTATATTCCAGTTTGCGCTTTACGCTGAATAACTAAAGGGTCGAGAATTATTTATTTCGACCGTCCGACGATGAGTTTGAAAACTGTTGTGAATCCGGTTACACGCAAAAACATTTCACGGACGTTAAACCATATTCGAATTGTTAGTAGACGGCATTTTTGGTCTTTTAACCAAAAATACAGGACTGTCACTTTTACATTTCAGAAAAGAATATATATAACTAACCTAAACTTATATTATAAAGGGGAAATATATGTATTTCGCATTTAACGGATAAACTCAAAAACAACTCAAAAAATCCTGCACTATTAAAAAGTATGTTTATACTGAGTAAAATAGGCTTGGTTTTTACATTTTTTTTTAATTTCACGGGGACGAAGTGACGAGCAATAGCTAGTCTATAATAATATAAAAAGAGAAAGATTTGTATTTTTTTATGTATATATGTGTGTGATTTTAAAAATTCTTTCACCATTAGGAAGCTACGTTAGCAGTAAGTAACGTATGCTACAATTTTTACTGTTTTTTCCACGTGGAAGAAGTCGCAATCAACAGCTAGTAGATTATAAACAGAATAGATTTGTATTTTTTTATGCAACAAGTAAACTCAAAAACAACTGGAACCGTTTCAAAAATTCTTTTACCGTTTTAAAGCTACATTATTACTGAATAACATAGGCTATATTAAATTTAATTTTTTAGAAATCCGCGCGGACAATGCGCATCGCTATCACAACTAAGAATAGACTTATTAAGGCAAAATGTACTTAAAGAAATATTTAAATATCGTTTACGTAATTTCTAGATCGCTATAACGTATCTTTTAATAGGTCCCTGAGGAAGCGGGCTGAAGTTAAGGCGAAATTTAACAACCTACGCCGTACCTTATGAACTAAACTATAAGTTACATAAAAATTATAGCGAGCCATAAATAACTGTCCTACGTAAGGCTGTAAGTTTTTTGCTGGCGTATTTACGATTATGTACTAACGTTTAAGTATTATTTGTTCAACGGCCGAAATCGATATACGACCTCGAACCATTTTTGCTTATACGTGAAATTTTAATTCACATTTTTACTAAACTTTGGTTTTAACAAATATAAAGGACATAGCAATGAAAAAACTTTATCGTAATTGAATATTTTTTCCCAAAATTAACTTATCTCCATTGCATAGAAAGTATTTCATCATCATCATCATCATCTCCTTATCCTACTCCCGTAGGGTCGGCGCAACAGGTTTTTGTTCTCCACACAACTCTATCTTACGTCATCTCAGTCACTCTCTTTTTGATCATGTCACCTTTTACACACTCCATCCATCTCTTTATAGAAAGTATTTAAATTAGATTTTTTATTGATCAGTATAATCGATTTTAATTACACATATTTCAATAGACTTGATAAAAATCAAATCTGAAAAGATTTGTTGGACGCATTAATTGGCATCGCCCTAATTTTGACCACAAACAAGAAGATACTCGGATGTCTATAGGCAACGGTAGCTTCACTATTGCCACCTTACAATAGAAAAATACTCCATCAGTTTTGAACTTATCGAAGTAGTAAATGAAAAGTTGAAACATAATTTAAAAAGTTTTCTCGTTCTTATCAAGGACAGGGAAGACCTTGGAAGTCTAGTTTCGAGAAACCGATAGATAAAGGTAAAGAACGATTACTCAAGGTTTACACGGTCTGTTAATTAATCGAGTTTGTTTAAAACTCGGAAACATCATTAAAGTTCTATCGAACATTTCTAGTAGAAAAGTTCTAGAATTTTCTTCATAGTATGTGATATTTCGAATGCCTAGTTAACATTATAATTACACTAGCTTTCGCCAGCGACTCCGTTCGCGTGAGATTAAAAAAACAAAACTGAGTAGCCTATGTTTTCTTCAAGACTATCCTCTACATCTATGCCAAATTTTATCAAAATCCGATCAGCCGTTTAGGCTACAAACTTTAACAAACATCATCCATCCATCCTTCCATCTAAACTTTCACATTTATAATATTAGTAAGATTTATGAAAATTACGTTTTCCTTTTAAACAAGGACACATTAAAAAAAAACGAATAGCTAATGGGGTATTAAAAAAGTTAAAAATAATACTGAGATTAGCTGGAGTTTTAAAGCGAATTTTAAATTACAGCGACATCCTTTTACATACAAAGAGATAAAAGGCTTCATAAGTGCATTTTTCTACTAAAACATTTTCACTAATTTACTTAGAAATTTTCATCAAAGTCAACAAATAACGTAAACATAGATACACGTCCTTGTAGTGAAATAAAAACCATAATCTCTGTCTACCCCTTTAGGCGATAGTCGAGAATATTTTTTAGCAACTTTTATAGCGAGAAAAATCAATAGTAACCCATTTTTGCGGTACAGTGTGCACAAATAGGTCAAGTGACTCTGGTTTCAAATCGTCATTTCCGTCGTTTGTAAATAAAATATTTTTTGCACTATTATGTTGCTTTGAAACTGTCATAATTATATACAATACTTATAATTATTTTGGCCATAATAGCATAAAGCCATGGAATTAGATCTTAAGAGTGGTGGAACTTTTGCACGAATGGGCTTACTCACCCGGTACAATACCACGACAACACAAAAATCAGGGGTCAAGTCAATCGGAGTTTGCTTTTAACCACGCTTTCTCTTCCAACTCTTTTTATTAAGTAATAACGTAAAGCACAAAAAGGGGAAATGTCCTCTTTCTGAGCGTCCTTTCCTCCGTTAAATGTAGGCAACGTATCGGTAATTATAGATTTCTATGGACATTTGTTGCTTGGCTATTTCGGCGGATGCCAACAGAAAAGTCACTTTATCAGTCCACCGTGCTACAAACGCTACGAAATGTTCACGCTGACAAAAATTTACTAATTAAATTAGTGATTACTTCACTATGTGTCATATCCAAATGTATATGTTAGTGGAATCCCACGCTTATTTAATCATTATTTTAATCGAAGTCGTTCTTATTTATTGGATTGTTTCGATTGTATTTATCCCCATTCATTCGTTCCTCTAGCTATTTTATTTGATCCAATTTCAGTGTTGAGGTCGCCACAAAGGTAGGGTTCGGTGTGAGCTAAGTATTTATGGTCTGCCCTTTGAAATATATCTGGTGTTAAGGTTCCAGCCCGAGGGAGATTGTAACCTTATATTTGTACTTGGAAGTTATCTCTTTTACGGGTCAATCATTTTCAAGTATAATGTAAATGTCAATCTATACTTCTATACTACGAGTTATAAAAAACGTAAACACACACTACTTGCAGCGTGTCATACGCTCAGCAATCACAGCATATTTTGAATATTTATTTCTTTAATAAAAAGACCTACACTTACGTTACGCTTTAGGCTATATTTTCACGCTAATAAACTTAGGGGATAAATAAATTGGAAAAAAGCCTTCATGTGGGAAAGCGACTATAAACTACAAGCTGCCAACATTAAGGAAGCAAGGTTATTTTAGTAACGGTAATTTTGACATTAGCAATTGAGAATTTCGCAAATCATAAAAATGATTACTTTCTAAATTTTCTATGGATTTTTGACAGATTGTGGTTAATAAGATTTTTATTCTTATTTGAATTGCGTTTCTAATATTCATTAATTTTTAGTGAGAAATAGGAAATGTCTGTCCGTTTAAGGGATTATTAAAAGTTCCTTAATTTAGTACCATTGCGTAGAATACCCCGGGGGCTAGGATACTGTGTTATCGGCCGCAGTGCGGTTGCGACAGATGTAGGGTTGTCACAAAATTATTTAAAAATGCGTAAAATTCTAGGAATTAGTGAAAATATTATTACGAAAAAAAAAATTAATTACTTCTATGTTTGGAATATAGATTACCGCGTATAGATTGATCATAGGCATTAAGTTATCAATCCATTCAAAGATAAATACAGCAATTAGTTATATATTACTTTTCAGATGTATGTGTAAATGGTTGTCTTTATAACTTTGCTTAATACTGTGACAACCAATCTGAGTTTAAAATTAAATGTCTTGAGATTGACAACCCTAACTATAAAAGATTTTATTGTACTACTGAAGCGGTGGTGCATGATACAATAACAGTTTGTATTTTTCATGATACTAAAGAAAATGTCCCGTACATATAACGAAAATTCTGCTAGCGAAAGTAAAATAGTTCCCATTTTTGCCGTTAAGTAAGTAATACAATCATACTGTAAAATACTACACGATCTCTTCGTTATTTTATATAAAAATACGATATCTAATATATTGTTTTTGAAATTAAAAATGTAAAAAACTTTAAATATAGACTATTTAACGTAAAAAATGACATGCAATACTGTATACCTTCCATATTCCATTTTTCAAATAACAGCCTTGACTTACCTGAAACCAAGATTAAATGTATTGAGACATAGTTATAATTAGTCATAGACAATAAAAAAGACGTAATAAATAATAATAAACTCTTTTATAATAATGAAGATATAAAGTAAATTTATTCGTCAAAAAGAACATTATAATTATCACGTGTCTACAACATGTTCTACAAACGCAAGCATCCATTTAGTGGCACAAGAAAATGTTTTATCATAAAATATGTGCGGTCTAATGAGTTAAGAATTTCCAATATATTAAGACTTTATTCCATAAGACTTAAAGCGCAAATTCCAATGTCAATTCACGAGAGTCTTGTTAGCGAAAATTAAATCCAACGCCCCGACCGCAAAGCCGACTTTCGTGCGCCCACCGAAATCCGCATTACGCATCAGCGAATTGCAAGCAATTAGGTACCAGTAAAATTTTAAATTGCAGACATATTGTTTTAATAATTTTAATAATGGACTTACCGTCAGTTGTCGATGTCAAATTCATTTTGGTAATATAACCTTTTTTCCTCTGAGTTTTGAAACTGTTATTACCGTATCAATGTAGTTAATTTGAGTAATTAATTGTACAGCACGATTTAATATGAGAAAGTCACAGGGAATGTCTATATATTAGAGTTCCAAACACAAACACGTGCACTAATAACGTCAACGCGGCGCGTACTACAGGAGTTTTTAAATGCAGTTCAACTCAACCGTAATGCGGATACGTACTGGCACATTATGAATTCAATTATTCTTCTAATATCAACTTTTTTAAACCACACGAGAGAAAACAGTTGAAAGCGCCCGCAACGCGAGCAATTGTTTTTCGTATGTCAAATGTCAACTGTTGGCGCGAACACTTGACAGATGGGTGATTGATTTCGGACGCACGCCGCTTCACACTCGCACAGATTAAAAACTCTTTAAAGATGAACTATTCCTTAGGAAACACTGTTTTCTAAAGGATAGATGCTACTTTGAGGGGGATCCAAAGCTTTTTGATAGTGTAACGACAAAACAAATAGCCCGGAATGAGCAAGGTTCGCGCATGCGCGGCGAGTTCTGCCGTATGCGTACATTGTTAAGCGGCGACTACTAACTTCGAATAAGGTTTAGAATATTTACGTTGGTGATATTTTTACGAGCTATGAAACAATTACAAATGAATATGCATGAAACAATATTGTAGAAACACGCAACGGCCAAAATAAATAGTATTTCTGTAAGTATTTACTACACTAGTTGCTTTCACGACTTTATTATTTTCTCTACAATTGTAATTCAGATTTTCTTGAATATTCTGTTCTAAATTCTTACACATAGTGATGTATTGGTCTTGTATTCGCTTAAACATATATCGATATTTAACATATAAAATGGTTTCCTATGTCATTTTTTAAATTTATTTATTCATTTGTTTTGTGTTTGCCGATAAAAAAAACTGCCGCAAAATTACCTTGTATCAGCTAACAAATATGAAATTCAAAATACATGTTCATGTAAAATAAAATACCAAATTTAATATTTTAGAAAAAAAAATAAGAAAAAAAGTTTTCTGTGAACATCCCCCTACATCTGCAGCAAGCAAGTAGGGGCACGTAGCGCGCGGGGCCCGACACACTTGAGATATTTATCCACAGGGTAACGGCTACCTGATACTTGCTACGTAAGCCAGATCTAGATATAGCACGTCTGTGGACAACGCAGCGTATTAAGCACACTCAATTCCCTTCGTTAATGCCCAGAACATAGAGGTCATTATTGCATGGCATTCTCCAAATGCGTTATAATGCGTAATACGCATAATACGATTTTCATGAAATTCAATTGACCCCATTACCTAGTGTGAAACTGTTGTTCCACATCGTCAAAAGGTTATGTGACACGTGATCAATAATTTAATTTTTGATAGTTTGTAAAAACTGTTGAAACATAATTCGAATGTTTTTTTTTTTTCGTAAGTAATACCTAATTCTGTTATTTATTTGTCAGTCATTTGAAGGTGACCTGTTTAAAAAAATTCCGGTCAAAGTTTTTAATTCTAATAATTAAACACAAACATGTCATAAAATAAAGGGATGAAGCTAGTTGCCCTACTGTACATAAATACATAATAATTTTTTTGTACATCTATATTCGCCGTAACAATGACAGCTGTCAAATGGCGCTCTTTTTATCCTTTTATATCTATACAAATATTATGATTTGTATTTTTGTATGTATTGAAATGACTCAAAAACTACTGGGCCGATTTCTTAATTTATTATTAAAAAGATTATTATTATTATTAAAAAGCTACGTTATCAGTGAATAACATAGGCTATGTGTTTTATTATTTTAAGACAATAAGCTGATAAAGGTTTTTAGATATTAAATATGAACGTTTATATGTACATGTATATGAATGTAAGGCATGTAGTATGTAATTGTTATCTATTTATGTGAAAATCAAGAGTCTGTACCGACTGCGGATGGCTGTGTCTGAAGGTAGAGGGTCGATCGCGCGCCCACGCAGAGGTCAAGTGAATGCGAGCGAAGTTCCGCCATGTTGTGCTAGATGGCGCTTTTGTCTGTTTTACTACCATTTAAGAAATGAAGGTACGCGTAACCGCGAGCGTTACCTAGTTTTATTATAAAAAGACGAATGCTGACATAGTTTAATTCATTTTTGTATCAAAAATAATTAAATAAAGCGACATAATGACTAAATTTTCATGTCCTTAATTAAAAATCAATACGAATCACTAAATTCAACATTTATGTAACAAGTTGGCTGCAATCCAGTGCCAAACGAACTAATCTTAATGCCGACTGTTCATTGAAATATCAAATTTTCATACTCCGTTCGATTTAAGTATACTTATAAATTAAAAATCCTAATTAATTAAGGTTAAGAAATAAATTATTCAAAAGGATACAAATGCAGAGACTTAATCCAACAATCAAGCCTCAAAGTTAATGATATTTCGTCAGCAGAGTCTAGTTAAAGCATTTGTCTTGTGGATAATACTCTAACAAAATGACAATCGCGCTCAGCAAACAGACGGCCGTCTCATTACGAGAAAACGTTGAACAGCACGGACCGTGTTGACTAATCAGTGCTCGCCAAACATTGCTTACGACACTACTCTATAGAAGCCTGAAGAGACGAAATTCCTAGAACTTTCTTTTCAAAACAAATGATTTATGTGATTTATGTGAGTAGCCCATGATATCTTAATATCTTTATGAACATCCAAATATTTAACAGACCTTTATTACCTGTGTTTCGGCTTTTTTAAACAAAATTCTATTAATCTTGATAGGAGAATGATCAAATTTTAACGCTTTGTCTATTTTTGTTGGTTGGGCCATTTTGGCTACAAGACATAGAGGAAAAGCCAACCTCAAAAACTAAAAAAAATTGTTAAACAAAACATCCTCCAGCCAGTTGGGTATTGTTCTAAATTAAAACTCCTAAGTAACAGAAAACTTAAATATTCACTTGAAACGTAGTAAATTAGTATTTCTTTCAAAGATATCAAAGTTTATTCAATATCTTGTAAAAGAAACTTTTCTTAACTTAATAAAATAATATCTACAAAGTCGGTTACGTTTTCCAAAAGTTTTTAGAGCCCGTCGAACTTATCAACTTAACAATGGCTCTAAGTTATCTATTGGGGGATACTTTTAATGGTATTATCGATAGGCCGCGTCAAAGTTTGGACTTTTTGAGTGACTAAGTTATTTGTTAGTAAATTATTTAACTTAAGTTACTTTGGTAATAGTAAGGCTATGATGTGTACACACGCTAAAATTCTTCATTAACAACCTTTATTCAATACTAGCTTTCGCTCGCGATTCCGTTTTGTTAAAAGAAAAGAAATGTGAGTAGCCTATGTGTCTTTCAGACTATTCGCTACATCTATGCCTAATTTCATCGAGTTCCGTTTAGCCGTTTAGGCTACAAAACTCTAACAAACATCCATCCATCCATATATTTAAACATTCGCATTTATAATATTAGTAAGAAGTAAGACTATAATTGTTTTCTAGCCTTATTTTACAATATTCTCATTCCCAGGTGTTAGCTATTTAACTATTTTGATGTATGTATTCTGTATTTTCAAAAATTGTTTAGTCTGTGCTTTAAGTCAATAACATTAAAAATAACAATATAAACTTTGTAATTATGATCGAACACGTTATTTAAATGTTTTATTCATAATTTTAAAGTGTAAGAATTCTAATTGTTATGATTAGATGTCACAAATAAAAGTGTCGTATTAACTAGTCTAGACGACGGCCGTATTGGTAGCGGCGGACGAAGATTGTGGATAGATGTAGAAATAGTATTATCTGAAAAGTTGTTCTGTTTTCAAAGAAAACATACGAGCTAAAGATTATCTTCGACTTAGAGTATAATCCTGCTGTGATTCCCGCACAATATTCACAAAATAACTATAAAGGTACAATTTTCAATATGGCCGCCATGTATGGAACATGATGTGCTTCTATTTACTTAATTTAGGCTTTCCAATAAAACGAAGGTTCGTACATTATTACTATTATAAGGGTATACAATATTCGTGCGTAATTTCCTCGTTATATACCTTTGAAAGAGGATTTCATTAATCTTTAATTACGCGAATCTTTTGTGCCTTACAGGTAAAATCATGTTGATATTACATGTCGCTTTTCTTCCAAGCATTTTATTAAATTTTCATATGTTTTCGTTATAGCTTCCGAGAATCTTAAACCTTGTTAATATAAACAGCATTTAGTATGCTTTTATTATTTAACTAGCTGTTGTCGTGCGACTTCATCCGCATATCATAAAAAGTAAAAAATTCTTAATTCAAATGCTAAAATGAAAACAAAAGGCTTTGCAACAGTTAATGTTGCCATTAAAAATCTTGCATCAATCGTCTTGAGGTTTTTATCCCTTGTTTTATAATAAAAGGGGGTAAATGAGCGGCGAGGACACCGCGTTGCCGGCCTTGTAGGAAATGATAGGCTCACTTCTTAAAGGACCCTAAGTCGTATTGGTTTGGAAATCTCTTTCTCACGTGATAATTTCTTCCAAATATAAAAAATTTATTCACCCCTAAATTTAGTAGCGTGAAAATATATAACCTATACCTTACCTAATAAATATTCACATAGTTCGGAACGGACAACACAATAACAAATTCCCTAATCGTTGTCGTCAGTAGCGCAGTAGAGCAAATTCTTCATAACATTCCATTCCATTCCATTCCATTCATTGCATTCCACAACCGTGCGGTTTTCGCGGAACTTTTTGCCCCGCACAGCCGCGTTGTGGAACGGTCTGTCCTCGGCGGTATTTCCAAACCAATACGACTTAGGGTCCTTCAAGAAGCGAGCCTACAATTTCCTCAAAGGCCGGCAACGCATCTGTAGTTCCTCTGGTGTTGCGGATGTCCATGGGCGTCGTTGACCACCTTTGTGTTCCCGCCGCTCGTTTGCCCCCTTCTCTTATAAAAAAAAAAAAAACATGTGGGGTTTTCAAACTAGAATTGTCAACTAGTGGAAAGAAGTCATATATTACGATTTGATTCGTGTTGTCCTGTCTATTACTACACATAATGTTTCAGATTATGCCAAACAATAACACCAACAAATAACGTAGAGTGCTTTACCCTAGTAACCTTTCTATTATTAGCTTTTTCACTATTTTGATGTATTCTGTATTCTTTTTTTTTTTTTTTTTTTAAAT
>NW_013525035.1:3197599-3331130 GCF_000836215.1 Papilio polytes | reverse complement strand
GGGAGCCAAGGTTAACGGGCTCTTTTTTGCAGTAAATAAGCACGTCTGTGTTTTGGTGGCGTTGAATCGTACAAGATTGGCATTTCCCCAGTTGGAGACAGCCTCGAGTGTACGATTAATACGCTCTACCAAAGACTCGCGTTCAGACTGTACTTGATCATGGCTGGTTCGACCGATTGGTAGGTATCTCTCTACCACTGTGCTGTCGTCTGCATACCCATAGATACCGGGAATTAACAGATCGTTGATGTGTAACAAGAACAGTGTTGCAGAGAGTACAGAACCCTGAGGTACACCAGCATTAGTCGTCATAGGTTCAGATGAGGATCCGTCAACGACGACACGGAGCGATCGATCGCTTAGGAAGTTCTTTACCCACTCAACCAAACCATGAGATAAACCGAAGGCCGGAAGCTTGCCAATCAGGCTAGTGTGCCAAACCCTGTCAAACGCTTTAGAGATGTCGAGGGAGACAGCTAACGCCTCCCCATTCTTCTCAAGCGCTTCGCCTAATAAGTGTGTAGCGTGCACTAGAAGGTCTCCTGTCGACCGGTTTCGGCGAAATCCGTATTGTCGGTCGCTAAGGAGATCATTCTTTTCTAGGTGCGCTATGAGGCGATTGTTCAATATACGCTCCATGATCTTGCAAAGATTCTTAAGTTATTTAGTCTGTGCTATAAATAAATACCATGTGTTTTGAAGATAACAATATAAACTTTGTAATTGTAAACCAACGCGTTATTTAAATATTGCATAATTTTAAAATGTGGGATTTCTATTTGTTATGTTAATAATCGGACAGTAATCAGATGTCAGAAATAAAAGTGTGGTATTAACTCGGCTACACGACGGCCATATTGGTAGTGGCGGACAGGGAGTGTATATATATGTACATGGAAAAACAGTGTTATTGGTAAGGTTATTCTGTACAAATTTGAAGAAAACATAAGAGTTAAAGAAGACTATATTTTGTTAAAACATAATATGGCGGTGGCTCCTATACTATTTTATATTCACCGTCGACTTCCACGGACGTTGTTTGATCTTGTTAAAATATCCCAATTAACAGTGGTCTCCTCTGTTACTATAATTAAAGTTTCAGTACAGTTAAATAATTGTGTTACTGCAGTTAGCACAGCTTAACCTGGATTTTGAGACACGTCCTATTTAAATTTTTATTCTACTTTTATTTAACGAATGACATATATTCAAAGACATATTAAAAGTATTTCATCATATTTTTATACTAAAC
The DNA here is from genome assembly GCF_000836215.1 of Papilio polytes. Classification (NCBI taxonomy): domain Eukaryota; kingdom Metazoa; phylum Arthropoda; class Insecta; order Lepidoptera; family Papilionidae; genus Papilio; species Papilio polytes. The sequence goes on along the minus strand of NW_013525035.1, from coordinate 3,329,878 downwards.
AAAAGACCCTAAAAGTGCCAAAAAAACAGGGTACCTTATTTTAAAATGTTGTCCAACATTGTGTTACATCTTACTAATATTATAAATGCGAAAGTTTAGATAGATGGATGTTTGTTGGAGTTTGTAGCCTAAACGGCTAAAAAGATTTCGATGAAATTTGGTATACAGAAAATAGTCTGCAAGAACACATAGGCTGCTCACTTTTGTTTTTTTTTTTAATTCCACGCGGACGGAGTAACGGTCGAAAGCTAGTCTTAAAAAAACAAGTAATATTAAATAATAATAAGTAACACTTTTGTAGGAAGTGCGTTAGACAATGTTATAAGTAATATTGAATCCTGTTAACAAGATGCCTTAAATATGGTCCCTGAACTCAAAAGATATTTAAATAGTTAAGTGCAGATTACTCTGAAAGGTTTCCTTATAAAATATTAATTCATGTTTTAAATACATAGATGGTAGGTATTAACGTAATAGTACATATTGTTTACGTTCAAAAATCAGTGTTTTAAACACTAAGAGCCCACTGCTACACCTATATCTATACTAGTATTATAAAGGGGAAAGATTTCTATATTTGTATACCAATAATTTTTTTCTAGCCTTATTTTATATTGTTGTGTGTTATAACTCAAAAACTATTGGGCTCGCCATTAAGAGCTATCAGTGAGTAACATAGGATTTTTTTTTAAATTTTCAAATTTACGCGAACTAAGTCGCAAGCAACAACTAGTATTTTATAAAACGTTAATTTCATTGTCATTCATATTGAAAATATAGAATCTATTGTTAAGCAGTGAATCAAAGTGCTAAGTATGATAGCAATATATATAAATAACTAGCTGTTACATTTGTCAAATTATCAATTGCAAATGTCAAAATGACATGACATGATGACAAAGCATGGCAACCTTGTTTCCTTGATGTTGGCAGCAACTTATGGTCTCATTCCCACATTAGGGTTTTTATCCAAAATATTTACTCCCTAAGTATAATGGCGTGAAAATATATAGCCTAAAGCGTGACGTAGCTGTAGGGCTTTTTATTAAAAAAAGATTTATTCAAAAATATGCTGTAATTGCTGACATCTTAGGTAACACAGAAGTGTGTGTTTACGCTTTATTATAATGGTATAGAAGTATATATAGATATAAAACGGTACCAAAGTCAAGGTCACTCAAGGTGTTCTAACTTGCAGACTAAACTTGATACCTAATGCAGAAGGTTTTAAGTCCTAATACCGTACTGGGGACTGTGTTAATATTCTACCTGGTCGTTGTAGTTTTGAAGTGTCATAAATAGAATAATTGAATTTTCTATTAACATTTAATGTTAATAAATTCAAACTTTCCCGACTTTATTGCGTCTCCTACTGAACATGTTAAATTATAAATTATGGAAACCATTAAAGGAAACTTGTTTGTCTATATCGATTAATAGATGGCGCTCAAAGATTAAGCGCACCATTTTTATTATAACAAGTAAATACTGGCCATCGACAATCCACCAAGACGAATTAAAAATGTAATAAAAAAGTAAAGAGATTTTAGGCGCGAATGACTGCAAGATGTGATGTGAAAGAAATAACAACGTAAATGTGATCTCTTGTAATAAATTGTAGACATATTGTGTAAAAGAATGAATAAAAAGTCATAAAACAAGAAGGTAATAGTTTACATTTATTTAGCCTAGTTTAAGATTTCAATGGAATAAGACAAGACGCCAGTATTTACATATATATAAGAAACGATACTGTCAACTAACTCATTGTAAGTGTATAATATATATGTTGTGGCTGTACATAAATAAATAAATAAGACAAATTTTAGCATTTCTAATAATTATAAAAAGTTGTGTGAGAAATATTAATCTAGTTAAACTAATTAAGCTATACTCATAAAGTAATCTTAAAGAGATAGGATAGTATCTAAGTTGTAGATGTGCTAAGTCTTTATAACAGGTAGATAACTAGTTTCTTACATATAAGAATAGAAAATGCTAGAAAATACTAGTGTACGTAACAAAGTTATACTGATTAGTATACATGACCGGCTGCGGGCGACGATTCCACGTAATAAGGCTGCTTACGTACTCAAAATAAACTATCTAGGATTTACTCTGGGAAGCAGAGAAACAAGACGTTTCACAGTAAAATACTACGATTTATTACCGAGATAGTATTGACGTTTTAATTATTTTTTAAATGTTAACAGATTTAGGCACCAACTCGCCACCAAGTCCCTAACTCGATCTTATTTGGTTTCACGTTACTAATTTTAATAAAACAAGTATGGTTCTACACCGGTACTTCTCTTCTTAGAGAGGTTGTTTGTTCGGTACAGATAATACGAGAGAGAAAACATATCATTTTAAATTCGCGGCCCGAATTATTGCGGGTAACCGTATAGATTTTTATTCTCCCGCAAACGAAGGTAGATTCGAATCCATCGGTCGGGCGCGGGCCTGCGGAGAGATGTGCGGTAAAAGAATCGTGTGCAAGCAGTCGTGCGAGTCAGTCGGTTACAAAAATAGTTTAAAGATCATCGGAAGTGGTTGCTTGACTGACTACGCGAAAGACATAACGAGCACATTTTTGTTAGCGAACGGGGTCGCTTTGAATTGCGGTTTGGAACAATAACGGTGCATACGGGTGTATTTGCAGGCAGCATCGCTGGCGACTATGGACTTGACAGAACTAGACTGGATCCGATGGACGATTGACATAGACGATATTGACCAGGCACCTGGAGGCGGTGAGGCGGGCATTGAGTAGGTAAGTACCACTATCCTCCATCATCCCCTTTGTTTACAATATTATACCCTCTGGTGCATGCGTATTTAGCGAACATGTTATGTTCGGCACAATAGTTGTGGTAGTTAAGTAATTAAATTTGCTTGAACATTAAACTTTACTAATACAACTAAACTAAAATTTAAAAATATTTTCATTTCTGTAAATGTTTTGGAAAGTTTAATTTGCATCTTATAATAACATTAGCTATCGTGTTGACAAGAAAACTACCTTATTAATTATGCAGCGTACTCGAGAGGGCGTCTTAATATTGTTGAACGTTGTCACGTTTATTTTGCCTTAAACAAGATTCATTTAATTTTAACATTGTCCCAACAATATTAGATGTATATTTGTAAACGCATATTAAATTAACAATTTAGTTAAAGGGTATTCTGCCCTAAGTGCCCAGTAAATATTTATTTAGCATTCGCCGCCTACGTACTACTGTACTCTTAGATTACTACGCCATAGACCTTCGAACTGCGTAGTACTACGCGTAGTAGTGGATCTAAGGCATTATTGAAAATGATTAGCAGTAATTGCTAGGCATTTCTTAGAACTTCAACCTACGCGGCGTTTACTAACTCACTAGGGGTGTGCGAATATTGTTTTAATGAATATTCGAATAAGATTGGAAGCGTATTATTAGTAAGTTTCGAATATTCGCACATAACTTATTACGATTTATACTGAAAGTTAGGAGAATAATACAAACATGTACTGTAAACGTATCTTGTACTGTAGAATAGAAATAACAAAAGTTATTTGCTACAAAACGTTTCGCTATAAATTTTTAAAATTCCTTTGTTTTCTTTGTACAAACTGTATAACAAACAACCTCTTTAGCGACGGTACTTTGAGAGAGCAAGAAGAATAGTCTTCGAATAAAATCAGATTCAATTTCAACAACGGCAGAACAATTTTATTTTATTGCTATTGCAAACTGTGCAGTTGGAGTTAACAATTCTTATAAAGCAAGTACTGATTAGGGCACGAGCGACGATTTCATATAATGAGATTTGTACTGCTTTAACTGTATTACACTTGACTTAATGTTAACAGGATAAATACGCCATCTATACAGATACATTAAATTGTACACGAAGTACTTTTAATCCTCAGAGCCCATCATTGTCGTATTTACATAAGAAAATGGATTTAATAAATCTACTTTTAATTAATAAGTAAAATGAAAATAATCTTACTAATATTATAAATGTGAAAGTTTAGATGGATGGATGGATGTTTGTTAGAGTTTTAGTTAGCCTAAACGTCTGAACGGATGTAGAGGATAGTCTGGAAGAACACATAGGCTATTCACTTTTGTTTTTTCAATGTCACGCGAACGGAGTTGCGGGCGAATGCTAGTATTTAATAAATGATATTCATAACCTATTTACAATAAGAAACATAAATGCCGCAAGTAGACTGTAAAATTACATTTAAAAATGTTAGCCACGAGTTATCGTCACTGCCAATAGATGGCATTGTATGAAAATAATAAAAGTTCAAACTTAAATTGCGTGTTTTACTTATTTTGTAATGTATTCTAAGGCTTGTTATTCTTAGGTTTATGTCTATTTTTTGCTTCATTTTCCCATTTTCTATTGTATTATTACCGTGGTTTAATATTTTTAGTGACAAGTGCACCGCTTCTAAAGGGTTATAATACTTGTTCATTCCGATTTTTTTAAATTACGATTTTTACACAGAAAGTTAGTTGTGGTTTAAATGTGTAATTAGTTATTGCAACTAGATGGCGCTTATTCTTGTTAGTTAAATCAAAACATTTGATTTTGTCGGTAATTTTTTAACATAGGTAGTAAATTATTTTAGACGGCGATTGTGACATTAATAAAAACTATAAAATATAAGAGGAAGTACTTACTACTAAAAAGGGATTCAAAAAGGATGCGTAAGTAAAATACCCACTTCATTTATGTACATAGTTGTTAATTAGACAGTGAGGGAAAGCGATCGTATCAGCAAACAGTTAAATTAAACAAAGGCAATGTTAAATGCGGCGTGAGTCGGAATCAATTCACGAATTGCCAGTTTAGAGCGCAAAATTGAAACTATTTTGTTTAGTTAAACGTATTTAGTTAATTGAACAGGGTTGCTATATTAATGTTACGATATGTTTAATGACATTTATTATGTAATCACCACGATATCTGGTTTCAGAAGGTCTTAGAAGCACTCGAAATTAATTAAAAAAATATGTTATATTGTTATATGTTATACTTCTACGCCTATATGCCTATACTAATGTTGAATCTGACCGAATCACTAGATGGCGCTGTACTTTAAAGCTTGTCTTATTGAACTACAGATAAAAAATGACTTTAGCTGATATTTCCAATAATGTTAAAATCGTTTACTAAGTTTTGGTACATATTTGTTTAATTATACAAATCGTTAGTTGTTAAAAATTGTTTAGAAAGAATTCATTAAAAATAAAAAGTTAATTCCCATTACACTGATTATTCTCAATCTGGAACATTTTGTGAAGTTTAACCTTTCTATTTGTGTGTCCTGTAATCAGACTACGACCGAAACGTAAACGAACCGTTAAACTTTTTTAATTAACGAGGATTGATAAACGATTTGCGAACGAATACTGAAGAAAAAAAACATTAAGAGCACACGTGAAACTAAATAATCGCACAATTGTTTAGTCTCCCATTGGTTTCTATGAGTTTATATGGAGGTGCACACTAGTTAATTTTTAGTTATGTAAACAGTTGAATTACCTGCAAAACAATCGACAATCGCACAACAGTTCCGTCATAGTTTTATCAAAGGTGTTCGGCAGCTTTGAATAGAAACACATGGACGCCGGATCAATAAATATAAGTCAATCCGCTGCTGGTTTCTCCCTTCTATAAGTTGCCAAAAAGTGGAGTTAATTTTTTTTCAAATTGCCGAGTAATAAATTAACGCAACCATATAACAAAATTATGTTGATGTAACGTTAGACGTTGATTTCTAAAACATAACACATTCCCCTCATTGTTGTGTCGTTTGGGGGCGATTTCTGACATATTTGGGTCACCGTTGACGTTGTTAAAGCCTTTCTACAGCACAATCGGTCGCGTGTCGATGTTAAGATTAAGTTATCGCGGTGACTTCGCCTTTACCATTTATGGGCACGGAACAATAACATTGGTTACGATCATTATTAATAATTTGCCGAAATTAATGTTGTATTATTTAATAGTTTAATTTTTTTTTAGAGGACGACGGAGATAGCGATCTCTTGTGGTCTCCAGAAGACATTTTAAGTCTATAATTATTGTAAACAAATCTTTCGCCCGCGACTCCGTCAGTGTGGCATTAAAAAACAAATGTGAATAGCTTATGTGTTCTTCCAGACTATTCTTTATGTTTACGTCAAATTTCATCGAGATCCGTTCAGCCGTTTAGGCTACAAACTCTAACAAACATCTATTCATCCATCCATCCATCTAAACTTTCGCATTTATAATATTAGTAATTTGTAAGATTATGCTAGACTTAAATACGTGATAAATCTACCTTTCACTAACTTAATTGTCTTATAAGTAAATAAATATTATTGTGCATAGTTTTCGTCAGTCTAAATCTATATTACTGTAAAATATTTGCGAACACTAGCTCGGTATCGAGATTGTGAAAATAAGAAATCACCTCAATTTATCTCTGATTCAATAATAACAACGATATCCAAAGTCTGAGTAATCCCTCAGGGAATTTGTCGCTCGAGAACAAACTAGAAAACTGGTGTTGACATTCTGAACGAAACTTTTCCTTGAGATTTGTCGTTCTTACCTAACTCCTGCGACAATAACTTTGTTGTTTACAATCCTAATGTTAAAGAAGTATTAGTTAATTTATTTAATAAATCATTCAGGCTTAAGAATGTGATAAATCAAATAATTTAGTAAAAACAACAGCCTGCTTTAACATCTTTGCACGAATGGGCCGGCTCGCCCGGTGTAATACCACTACCACACATAAGACAGGCGTGAAGTGGAGGTAATTCCGCGTTTCGTCTGATAAGTGTGGTGCTGGAGGCCTAATTTTAGTCCCTTTCTCTTTCCACCCTTTTCTTAATAGGAAAGGATGGGAAGAAAAAATGGATTTGACGGTGGAAATGTCTTCATTATGTGCGTCTCCTCCTCCGTTAAGGTAGGCAACGCATCTGCAATTGCGGATGTTTATGGGCAGCGGTCGCTTTCCATTCTGGTGGATTCAGGTGGCCGCTTGCTCGTTTACCACCTAATATTATAAAAAAAAACTACCTTAATAAAATTGTGATCTAATTTCTTTGCTGGCAATATCTTTTTGACTAACTTTTTCTTCGTCTATTACTCTAATACAGGCTTAACTTTCCGTGTATTCATGAATACATCATTTATTGAGCTATTCAAGTAAAGAAAGTTAATTACATAAGTTTCTTTTCATATAACATTCAATTAGACCCCAAATAAGTAACGAATAGTTCTCATTCCCTTTCAAGATCTCATTTATAACTGAAAGAAATGAAATCTTCATTTTATACGGAACAAATTCTTTCATCCATTTTGTGATTCAAGTCGAGCCTATGCCTCGACTCAGCTTACGAATTCCTTCTTTTTAATTCTTAGCACGTCCGTGTCCGCATAAGACATCGATTTAACTGGAGATTTGTCCCCTAGGAGATTATTTTATCCCCCATCCGTTGTTCAAATTCTGCTATTAAGATGTGCTTTTCTTAATTGCGTATTTGAGTGAAACCCTACAATTTAAGTTTTACGATAAATTTTGTTGTATTTCTTTGATATCGCATTAACCGTTAATTCCTTCTCTTAAATATTTAAATCAAAATACACAATTTCTCGAATTACATTCATGTAATCTACAAGCTCAAGTTGTGTGTACATAAGTCGCCGAAATGTACACATAATTTACTATGAAGCTTGTAAACATCTGGAACAAACGCCTAATGCCACAATAACTTGAACTAGACCAAGAAGTGGACATGACCGAGCGCAAACATAGGCATGTCTCAGTTTGCTTGAGACGTCTAAGTTATTAAGCAAATTGCGTCTTGACCTATTAAAATAAATGTACACTGTAATTATGAGTATTTCATCAGTACCCGTTTATCAATTGTTAAAACAAATGATTGTTATAATTTATTTAATAATATCTTTGTACCATTTCATTAATATCAATGATGTATTAAAAATTAGTAGTGAATATTAAAGGAAGTTTGAGAGTAGCCCCATTGGTAGAGAATGAGTTAAAGGTTAGCATAAGCATAAAGAGGGATGAATCGCATGTAACAAGGAGAACGTTAGTAATGAATGTGGTACACCGGTAGAGGTAGACCTAGAAAGAGATTGATGGAATGTGTAAAAGGTGACATGGTCAAGAAGGGAGTGACGGAAATGACGTATGATAGAGTTATGTGGACGACAAAAACCTGTTGCGCCGACCCTACAGGAGTAGGATAAGGGGGAAGATGATGGTGATGTATGTATGAAAAAATACAACTGTAACCTTTTCATAGACGTCGCCAGTTACCAGCTACCATTAATTTGAAACTCGAAGTAGAACTTTCCTTACCTAATGGCGACGCTTATTGCCCCTGTGATATTCTAAAGATGAAAACGTTTAGAATGACATCTCGTACTTCAATAAAAAATATTGTTTACAAGAGTTTAGGTTTGTTAGATTGTATAAATGTAGAAAACTATATTCTAAGAATGTAAATACGTAAGATAGTTGTCTTGGAGGCCTGCGAGCTGACTAGGCTTAGGTAGAGACAATTCAAGCGCAAGCCGAGACAAATAAAACGTACATAGACCACGACCCAACTCAAGCGCTCTCTACAACTTACTTTAGTGATGTACTAATAAAAAAAAACACCTTGATATCGATAAAAATATCGTTGGTTTTAATTAAAGAAGTATCTTTCATTTGCAACATACGTATATGTAGATATAGAGTATGTGTAAGGATTATAATAAATGCTCAGAAATTTGATTCCTGTTGAAGTATTTTTTTTTCTTATTTAAATAAAAATCCTATTTAATGGTGCGAATATTAGTTGTTGCCTTTGACAATTAAAATTAAATTATCACCAATTTCTATCAATAATATTGGATTTCGTTTCTATTATAGTTACAATTAGTAATTCATAAATAAGGTCGCAGGCACTTGTGTCTTACCATTATTTAAAAAAAACATTAGTAATTTCGCGTGTAATGATTGGTTTTTTATACAAATATAGAAGCTAGTATCGTGTCCTTTATCATAAAAAGATTTAAATCAATACTATCAAGATGAAATAATTTTAGTTAATTAAACAAAGACTAACTTTATCGATATCGATAGTTTTAATTACAACATTAACTGAGACTTGTGTACATGTACGGTACGCTGCAGTAGAATGCATTCTGTTAGAGAAACATACGTTGGATGAAATGAATGTATTCTAATAATATTATTAACCCTATAAAACAATCCTAATATGCAATAGTATGATTCCCTGTATTAAAGGAGCCAATGATTTCCCTTACTTAGTTTAAATGTTTAGTTCATCACCACACTGCTTTTGTTATAAGCACTTTATTATTTATCAGTCAAGAACGTATTTAGGTGGCTTGTACATTATTACTATTTACTACGTATTGTCCTATGCTTGAAGATATGCATAAGAGAGGAGTGGAATCTGATATGACGGCTGATAGAGATGTGTGGAAGAGCAGCACATACTGTGCCGACCCTCCATAAGGGATAAGGGCAAGTGGATGATGATGTCCTATGTCCTCGAAATGGGGCAGAGGGCGTCTACATTGCGCAGCCTGGTCTCTCTATCCTGGGCTCTGTGGTTCGTCTTGTGCCATTACAGGATTGCCTTTATGTATGCATAATGATTAATATGTATTTTAAACGTTCTATAAGTTTATTATAGTAATCCCCAAAACAATAAAAAATAAGCTATTTAAAGTAACAATTTGAATACACGTGAAGTTAAATTAAGTTGTTAAATCTGAGTAATATCCACTGGAAATGGAGAAAAAGTTACCTGTCTTTGGTTTCAATTACAAGTCTAAAACAATTATTGAATAAAAGAAAAAAGTACGGCAAGAACAATGGATGAAAGAAAGTAAATAATTATTCCTCCGGCCTAACGACCTTCTTAATTATCAATTTAACGAAAGCCATTTTTAATGTTGTGGATCTGAGTTTTTTGTATTCTAAGAATTATATTACAAAGATTTAAGGGCACTAATGAATAAACATTATTTAACTAACTTTGAGCTATATCTGGGTGGAGGCGAGGACGGCCAAACACTATTTTGTTGAGGTTCAGGGCACTTTTAATACCCTTGTAACTTTCTTGTGGATAAAGAAAGAAGGTTGAAATTTTGAACATCAAGAGATATACCAGATTTCATTATATTACCAAGATATCATCGAAATATGTCGGGCAGTTTACAAATTATATCTAGTTAAATTATTCAATTTTAAACAAATGCGTGTTTAATCGTAATTTGAAGGCATTCACAATGGTGCAAATCAATTTAAATTTAGAATTTAGTCAACGGTCTGTCTCTTTTTAAATATTAAAATTTGCTAATTTAAAAAAAAAAACATTTTGATAAAAAAAAAAAAAATTAAAGCCCGTGTAACTACATCAAGCTAAGCGCGAACAGCGCTCCTGTCCGTGTGTATCGCGTACGCAGCAACTGTCTTTGTAAAAGTTAACCTAACCTATAAATATAAATCAAAAATCATAAAATACATTGGTACATAGCAGGGATCGAACCTGGACGTATAGATTACGATCAGGTACGTTCAAGCGCTTAAGAACTGCATCACACACGCTCTACCCTAACCTTTTTGAAGCAAAAAACATTCACAAGTCGTATCATTCTTATCAAGTAAACAAATAAAAAAAGTCTTACATTTTACGCCACGTATATTTATTACATTAATAGTTTACACCTACGAATCTATCCGCAAGGAATTTAAAAGAAGTAATTAGCTTATGTATTTTTCCAGAATATCCTCTACATCAGGCGGTTTAGGCTACAAACTCTAACAAACATTCATCTTAACCTTCTCATTTATTACATTAGTAGGATTAACAAAACAAAATCTTCCGCATCTGTAAATACGTTTTAACGATTCAAAGTCGGAAACAACAGATTTAAAACTGAAAAGAACGATTAAGGGATTAGTTGTAATTGCGTGGATTCGACAACAATACTTCTCTCGACCCTTGTAATTACGAAGGGAATCGTCATAACGATTCTAATTTAAATGATAAATTATATTCCAAGTTCTATTATAAAAAAAAATATTCTGATTACGCAAATTTTTAAAGCATTCAATTAAGCTTATAAAGTGTTATAACAAGTTTAAAGAACCGTGAGTAACCAGGTGAATAGCTACGTTATTTGTGAGTAAAATAGTATAAGTTTCTTTATTACTTTTTATATGTTATAAACTAAGCGACCAGTGGTACACCTAAATCCTGTGGGTTCTCTACCGCTTATAACATTTTTATTGCATTTTTTCAATTTATGTTTTTGTCCAATGAATAAAAAAAAACAAATCGTTTCTTATGTTTTTAATGAAAAATACATTTTCTTAAACAACGATTAATGTTGAAATTACGATAAATATATGTTAGCTTTCGCCCGCGTCTCCGACCGCGTGAAAAAAAAACACAAAGTGATAGCTTATGTCTTCTTACAGACTATGCCCTACATTGCCAAATTTTAGATTAGACTAGAAACTTTAACAAACATCCATCCGTGTAAACTTACTTATTATAATATTAGTAAAACTAGCTGTTCCCGTGCGACTTCATCCGCAGGAAATTATGAAAATTTCATTTTATTGTTTACATCAAAATGACATGACATGATGACAATCTTGCTTCGTTGATGTTGGCAGCAACTTATGGTCTCTTTCCTACATTAAGGTTTTTATCCAAAATATTTACCCCTTAGGTTTAATGAAGTTAAAATATATAGCCTAAAGCGTGACGCAAGTGTAGGGCTTTTTATTAAAAAAAAAAAGAATTATTCAAAAATATGCCGTAATTACTGACATCTTAGGCAACAAAGAAGTGTGTGTTTACGCTTTATTATAATAGTATAGATTCATATTTCAAGTAACTAAATCTTACTAACATTATAAACTCGAAAGTTTAAATTTATGGATGGATGTTAGAATTTGTAGTTTAAACGGTTGAACGGATCTCGATGAAAGGCCTCTATGCCTTAGATGATAGTCTAGAAAGAGGCTTGCTTTTTTTTTTGTTTTTTAATTCCAAGTAGACGGAGTCGCGGTAATAGTAGTAATTATTTGTTGGGTCACTAAAACCGTGAATACTTTAACATACGTAAACTTTATATAAGAGGTTAAATACATCTCTGATTTTAAACTGTATTACACCGTGGCATTTTCGTATGTGACTAAAACTAAATTAAGTAAATATTACCCGAGGATATTCGTACTTGAGTTACCAAGTTATCCTAACTTCCGTAAGGTAGCGAAGCTTCATTCAAGTTGTATGGACCGGTAACATTATAACGTTTGATTATAAATTTTCCATGTTTAGTATGAACTTGTATTTTATTAGTTGTTTTCTGACCTTCGTCCGGTTAGTAGAGTATTATTTCGCTATATAGTAATTCTATTCATTTCGTAAAAAAAAACATTCAGCCCCATGCAGGGCCCCATGCAGTTTTCCGAAATAAAATAAGCTTATGCGTTTTTTAGAATTAATGTATGCTTCTTACTTATTTTTATATTGTTAATGCGATTAATAAAAGAAACGTTGATCTTAATGTCAAGTCAAATTTAAAAAGTAAAGTTTTTAGTTCTTCTAATTTTCTTTTTAAGAAATATACCTTAAGATTTCAAATCATTTAAATAACTCATGTATTGAAATAATTTATTACAGAATTCAAACGAAGTTTCTATTTTAGTAACTTCAAATCATTCATAATACTTAAGTTGAAGAATTTCGAGCATTTTCAATATTTAATTACTTTGAATGTTAAAGTGGGTTGTGTTCATTTAATGTTAAAATAACTAAGGTTAATGCTTTTAAAACAAGATTTAATATTTTAGATGAAAATATTTGATTACATTCTAAGGAAAATCGTTTTATATTTTTCTTTATAATTTTGTCACTTGTTTTAATTATGATGTTTATTAAAATCTATCTACACTAAATAAAGAGGAAAGATTTGTATTTTTTATGTACTGAAATAACTTTAAAACTACTGAACCGATTACAAAAATTCTATCACAAATAAAAAGCTACGTTATCAGTAACAGGCTTTACTATTATTTTATTTCACGCAGACGAAGTCGCGCGCAACAGATACTTATTTCCAAAACGAATTCTACACTAAAGGTCGCCCTTAGGAACAATTAATAACTCGCAAATCTTTAAAACTCAATTAACAAATCTAAACGTACATAATTTTATTAGACTTTAGATTGTATTTAGTTGACTCAAAGGTAGTTTTTTAAATATGACAGGCGTGAAGTGGAAGCAATTCCACGTTTCGTCCGATGAGTGTGGTGCCGGAGGCCTAATTTTAGTCCCTTTCCTGCTCCACCCCTATAAGGAAAGGATTGGATGAGAAAGTGTATTTGACGGTGGAGGAGACGCATATCTATGGGCAGCGGTCGCTTTGCTTTGGCGGAGGTACATTGGTGGCCGGTGGCTCGTTTGCCACCCTATTGTATAAAAAAAAAACATTACCTTTATCCGTACAAATAATTAGTTTAAAATGAGTAACATAATTCCATTGAAAAAGACGTGTACCAACACATTTGTACATCCCGTAATGAGGAAATAAATCAGTGATGTATAAAAGTGGCAGGTAATTGCGATCCCGCCTACCGGAATGTCAAGTTCACATCATTACCAGTTTAACTTGAGCTCTCAAAGATTTCTCTATCTCATATTTTTCAAATAGATGTATCTCAAAAATGGTTTCATTTATACTGGTAAACTGATGTTTTATAGAACTTTTAATTGGTTTATGACGCTTATATTTTCCTAAGCAATAAAAAATAACAAAATAGTGAAACAATATTATTATATTATATTATAAGAATTTAGGAATAAACACTTATTCTCGCGAAAGTTATACCTAAGCATGTAATGTGATAAACAAATAAAAAAAAATAATTAGCGCTTTTTTTACCTTAGTAAAATGCTTCTAAATGTTCAAATAAACTGGTAGCCTAATACATCAATTTATTATTGTATTTTTTACTAAATGAATCGTAAAAACAACGAAAATTCTTAAAACAATTTGTGAAATCTTTCGGCAACAAACCATTACTTCGAACATCTAGCTAATATCGTCCTTTATCGTGAATAGAAAATTACGAGGGAGGATAAAGGAGACATCTTACAGGGCATCGTAATGGCAACACATTACCGTTCAAAGTTTTACCAAATGGTCTGTAATGTTTGATAACACCCTACAAAATACCGGCTTAACAGTAAAATGGCTTTTTAATCAGAACCAATTAGTGAATGTATAATTTAAGTAGCTGTTTACGTGCGGCTTCATTAGCATGAAAATTAAAAAAAAACTTACATTTGTCAAATTCTCAATTACAAATGTCAAAATTCAAATGCACAAATGACAACGAGGGCCTTTAACATTGGATTATTATCATGGCAATTTTGCTTCCTTGATGTTGGCAGCTTGTAGTTTATGGTCCCTTTCCCTTTCCCACATGAATGGTCTTTTCAATTTATTTTACCCCCTAAGTTTAATAGTGTGAACTTACGGAATTAGCTTCTACAAGCCTCTTCATTGGCATGTTAAAAGTGGGCGCACACCTTTGAATGAACTATCGCACAACTCTTGTGCGATTGTCGATTGTTTTGCAGCCAATTTAACCGTTTAGTTGCAAAACTAATAATCGAGTAGTGTGCTCCATATAAGCTTATAGGAATCAAAGCGAGACTAAACAGTTGTGCGATATTTAAGTCAAAGGTGCGCGCGCTCTTAAATGTTATTTTAGTATTTATCTGTAAGAAATATTTAATCCATTACAACCTTAATATCCGGTGACCCTGTCTCGACCATTAACAATTAATGTAGTCCATAAAAATGAGTAAAATTCAAAAAAAATCAAATGGCCATTATGCCTTTATATCGGTCGGCAATTTGTTTTTACGGTCGTAGATTTACAGTAATATTTCATTGGGGTTTGAAGGTAATTTTTAAATCGTAAAACGCTGCTTGGAATATCCCGCAGTAAAACAGTGAATTATATCGGTCAGAAGTAGGAGATTAAAGGACGTATACTGAAACGATATTTGAATACATATGTATCATCTTAGATCATAAAACTACCCTACAGATAAACCTAACTACGGATTCCATTAAATGTATGACCTTTGTCTTATTGTAAGCGGTGCTTACGAAGAGAAGTGTTAAAAAGGCGTTGCAGTATTCAGCCGCAAGATAAGCCAGACAAGTAATTACGTCGACCGTCGACCAAAATCTGTAAGTAATCTGATCTCTATCATTTATTAAAGTGTTTGACGATTTCCGATAATATTTGTACAAGTATTCTAGTGGTTCGGTAACAGCACTGGCATTGCGTCGCCAGATAATAATATAAAAAATTTATTGGAAATCAAACCTGTCATTATCAGCTTTTTCATAGATAAATTACAATAGAACTACAGACTTCTAAAGGCAAAAAGATTTCAGTCCGTTCAACGTATTCGTCTGAGCGTCGTTAAGTGGTCAATAGACCCGGCCTCTTGTTACGACAATCGTATTATAATAGAATGAAAATTGTTCAGCATTGTTTGCTAATGGATCGTGCGCTAGTTTTCGTTTAGAAATCGATTTAACCATTTCATTTGAATATTCTGTAAAAATTTATTACAAAACGATTAATTAAGAGTTCTTTAAGCTTTTAATATCAACAGTTTTTCTTGTGCTTTACAGTGACAAATAAAAATGCAGAGAAAATTCTTAACGTCCTTCTTTCCCCTTATTAAGTTTTTTCTACAATCGACGACGTTTTCAGCTTAGTAGATTAGCAGTATAAACAAGAGCGGGCAACAGAAAACTTTAATGTCCATACTAAACGGGCTATAAACTCGACCGCAACGCATTAAGCTCCGTTAGCGGGCCAAAGGGGCAATCTGCCGGCTAATTTGATAGGAACAGACAAACGAGTGGATATTAGACGGTGGCCCAAGTCATGGAAGAAAGCGTGTTTACTATTTATTGGGTTATTGATATCTTTCAGCTCTAATAGTTATTAATTCCAATAATGATGTTATACCTATTAAAGGCTTCGGAATGTAGCACATAGCTGTGAAAATAACCTAATGTTAAAAAAATGGACACAGATCTCAGTCCGCGCTGCAATCGTTTTCGAGATTTGAGCGAAACTTCTAAATGGTTTACAGAAATAAATAAAATCTATACCAAATTAATATCTAAATTAGGTGCATTTTGGATACGATTTGCTTTCGCGGCAGAAAAAAGTAATTGTTCAATCAAAACTTTAAAAATCTCAAATACTTAAAAAAACTTTGGCTAATTATTCGGAAATAATTTTAAGGCGACTACTCATTTTAAACAGACATAACTATCTAATGTAAAGTTTTGCTGTCTTAGTAACCGCTGTGCGCTTTGTCCTTGGGCGGTACTCAAGCCCCGCCCTGAGCGTCATGCAGCCGTGGCCGTGTGTCACTTTAGTCACGTACAGAGCCTCGCGTCGCCCTTGGGTAGCGTTTCATTTGTTGTTTTTCGGTTCACTGATTCGTGATGGATTCGTTGGTAAGGTAGGGAAGAAGGTGATGCTTTAGTTTGCTTAGATTACGTCAGCGATTTTATTTTGTAGACCCTCGGTTGCATACATCATCACTTAAATAAATGGTCTCTTAATATAATTACACTTCCATTAAGTTTTTGAAATTCTAAACGAAAAAATTCGCCATTACTATCTTAAGAATTCAATCAACAAATATTTTAGTGATGAATCAGCATTACACTGATACTAAAGACTTATTTGTTCCTATAAATGTATATAGAAATGCCTTACTGGACAGCGGAAACGAAATATACTTCTGGTAAATGGGTAGGAAGCGTAAATAGGTCCCCAGGTGTACATAATGCTGGGAGCACAACACAGCGCAATTCAATTTGCCGTCAATGCGGGCTCGCCCGTGCCCTGAACCCGCTTCGGATCCCGGATACGTTTTCATTATTTAATATAACAGCTGCGTATTTAATTCCGACCTTTTATTTATTGCGTGTGAACGTTACCAATTCATCATTCAATGACGTGTTTAGTTTATTTACCTTTTTTATGTTATTACGGCTTAAGACTTATAAAACATGAAAGTAATGATGCAAACGTTTTTATAGTGTAGAAAATATTAATTGAGGAAATTATTTACTAAGATTATATTCATGCGTTTGTTCCTATAAGTGATGAAATGGGTCACTTTTTTCTTTACGCTGATCGAAATCAATGTTTACGCAACTACGCTATTACGCAGAGAATACTTACTACAACTAGTTACCATACTCGTGGCATTTAATCAATTAGTAAAGAAATCAGTTACAAAGAACAGCAATCGATACACGACAGTACATAAAAATAGAAAACATTGATAGAGCCACCGCACTCGATCGAGACCTTTTACCTAAATCAAACTCGTGCCATATTTCGCTTTGCCAAAAGTCAGCAAACGAATGAATTGGTCCAACCAATGGTAACGGTCGGCGACACGCGATATGTTGCCAAAGAATTAAATTCGCTTCCCGCTTATGAATACCGTATAACAAACAAATTCACTACAACGTAAAAAACGCGTATTTTGTTTGGTCTTTTTCGATCTAATCTTATTTTGAGTGTCAAATGACATTTCACTGGGTAGGAAATAAATGTCCTCCACTGCAAGCGGTCAATGACATCAACTTTGACTCATTATTTTAATAAATTACACATGTTATCGCCGAAAATTCCGTACATGTTACGACGAAAATAGCATTTTCATTTTTCATTACACTTTGGTAATTACTTAATTAATTTTTACTAATGTATTTGGTAAAAGTATATATATAAAAAATCATTTACTTTCAAAATTTCTATATGATTTTTAAATTTAATACAAGACCATATTAAAAAGAAAAACTTCATGACATACTTTATTATGTAACGTCTTACTTACTAATATTATAAATGCGAAAGTTTAGATTGATGGATGTTTGGTAGAGTTTGTAGCCTAAACGCTGAACGTATTTCGATAAAATTTGGCATAGATGTACAATATAGTCTGGAGTAACATATATCATAGGCTACTTACATTGTTATTTTTAAATCTACGCGGAGTGAGTCGCGGGCTAAATCTAGTTATCTATAAAACAAAATCTTTTTTTCGCTTTCTCACTTTAGAATAGTACAAGTCGAAGTGGACAGATTGACAGTTGTATAAGATAGTTCCAAGTACGTAAAAAGACCTATCCCTTGTCAGCCCTCGTCTTACGCATAGTAACTCGATTTAACTTTAAAAAGGTTAAAATGTTCTTCGATTTATAAAGAAGGAATGATAGCTGGATTGAAAATAAATTTAGGATTTGACACTTTTCACTCATGTCTGGAAGGACCTTTGTATTGAAAGTAAGATTTTTGTCTACAAACGGAATAACTTATTGTAATTAATACTTAAACATCTCATCAATCATATTGGCTATAAGAGCGTCGCGCACTTAAAACTAAACTATCGCATAACTGTTTAGTCTCGCTTTAATTCCTATACCGCGCATACTACTCCATTTTTAGTTGTACAACTAAAAGTTGAATAGGCTGCAAAACAATCGACAATCGCACAACCGTTGTGCGATAGTTTAGTCTAAGGTGGACGCCAGCTCTTAGATTGGACACAAAATGAAGGATAAGTTCTAATGGTTTTACAAAAACGCGTTTAAGATTTAGCTTATTATTACTTACTAGCTGTTCCCGTGCTGCTTCATTCGCATGGAATTATGAAAATTTTATTTTATTGTTTACATTTGTCAAATTATCAATTGCAAATGTCAAAATGACCTGACATGACAACCTTGCTTTCTTGATGTTGTCAGCAACTTATGGTCTCTTTCCCACATTAGGGTTTTTATCTAAATACTTACCCCCTTAGTTTAATGGCGTTATAATATATAGCCTAAAGCGTGGCGCAAGTGTAGGGCTTTTTGTTAAAAAAAGAATTATTCAAAAATATGCTGTAATTGCTGACATCTTAGGCAACAAAGAAGTGTGTGTTTACGCTTTATTATAGTAGTATAGATTATTATTATAACTTAACCGTAAGTTAGCTTTTATAATATAAGCAAAATTGTAAGTGAACTATTGCAGCACTTAAAGGAATAATTCTTTCTTACAGTAACGAGGTTGCTCTAATTGAGATAGATGGGAAGAAGGAGGGCCTTATTCATTTTTCTAGGGCCTATTACTTTAAGTACGTGACTGTATATTGGTATTGCGTAACAGTTGCGCTCATATATGTTCTGACGTAATAAAAAATAATACGTTCTCATCCTTTTCAATTGGACTAGAAATAAAGTTGGTTGGAGTATTTTTATTGCAAAATAAACGTGACGAATTTGTTATTATAACATAAATTATAGTTACTATTACTCTGTTTCGTATTATTACTATTTAGTATTATTATAAATGCAAAAGTTTTAAGGAATGAATGATCTGAATGATGAATGATGAATGATGATGAATGATGATGTATTACCTATCGATTAATTAGTGTTAGTTTGACCTAAGTTTCAACGGAGTAAAACCTAAGTAATATAATTCGGAAACCCATTTCGTGAAATTTTCTAACCAAACACACTAACGAATGATTAAATATACCTGGGAATAGAGGCTTTAGAGTGAGTAGCCTAAACTCGTGGACGGATCTTGATGAAATTAAGCATAGATGTAGAGCATAGTCTTAGAGAACACATAGGATTTATACTTTTCTTTTTTTAAATTCCACGCGGGCGAATTCGCGCGAAAGATAGTATTACATAAAGCAATCGTCACGTTCCGATTTCGCCCATATTTGAATGTATTTCACGATAAACTTTGCTTAGGTTGGAGTGCACATTTCGAAATTTCTACTTAACGAATGCGTAATAGAAATAAACGTTATAAAAGACTGACTGTTGCTCGCGAATTAGCCTGCGTGAAATTAAAAAATATAACCTATGTTACTCACAGATAAATTACATATCTAACGGTGAAAGAATTTTTAAAATCAGCTTAGTAGTTTTTGAGTTATTTCAATATACAAAAATACAAATCTTTCCTCTTTATAATATTAGTATAGATTGTATACAAGTAGAAATCCAATTTAAAGTTGTACAAAATGACCAGTTCTTTATGAACGACGTCCATCACGATTAGCCATATAATCTTTGTAATTAACGTCCCCGGGTGACACCGCGTGGGGTGCATACGAAAGCAGCTCGCCTTGTATGGACACTACGGTTTATGTATGAAAAATTATCGTAAAGAACATTTTTCAATTTGCTTATTAATTACAATTTTATCACGTAAGGTATAATTAATGGCTTTTGTATTTTAAGTCATGTTATATTGTGAGTTTTTAAAAATTTCTAAATGTAAGCATTTTGCGCATAGTTTTTGTTTTTAGATTTAATGTTTGCCGTGAATTACATATTACATTTGTACAGAATATATCACCCGTCCTTCTTATTGACTCTGAAAAAAATGAGATAGCAATATTTTTAATTGTCGTATATTTTAGATATATCTCAATTTAAATGCATACTAATCCTCAATTCAATTCTTAATTTAAAGTTACTTATAATATGATGTATCTAAATATTAAATGCAGATTTTTCATAGTTATTTATATGAATTATTCTTATTGTTTCATGCATTAAAAACAATAGTTATATTTTTATTCGAAAAGTCGTTTATTACGTTTTATTAACTAGTCACGAATATGATTGTTAAACTTTGTCCGGGCATTGCGTGAATACAAGGTCGTAGGTAACGTAAGGTCGCGTTTTTAATTCAAATTATTTTTAATATAAACACGAACATATCGACTATTACATAAACAGATGTAGACCTTAGTCTGGAAGAACACTTAAGCTATAATTTTTTTTTAATTACACGAGAACGAAGTTGCGGACAAAAGTTTGTATCAAATATCTGTCTATATGCTTTCAAATAAACACATAAAAAGATTTTTAACATTAAAATTACCTCTAGCTATTTTAATTAAAACAATTACTTTCTGTAATTTGAATTATCATCATCCACTTGCCCTTATCCCTTACGGAGGGCCGCACAGAATGTGCTGCTCTTCCATACATCTCTATCAGCCGTCATATCTGAATCCACTCCTTTCTTAAGCATATCATCTTTCACACAATCCATCCATACTTTCATCGGTCTTCCTCTTTGTAGCCATCCAAATTCAATCTTAACATTTTCTGGTTTATGTTCCCCATCGTTTCGTCTGTAATTACTTTCTGTAATTTAAATAGAAAGGCATTTTAAAAACAAATACGTATGTTATCAAACTCCGAATTTTCTAATTCACTTCCATTCAATTTATCATGTTCACTTAAGAGATAAATGGTTGTAGGTTTTTGTCTTTTCCTTGAACAAGACTCGGTCACACTTCACAGATCTACACATAAATCAACATAATGATAAGTGATCTTAAGTTGTCACCTATCGTCTTCAGACAGTCGAACTGATCAGTTAAAAGTGTGTGTGCTTACTTACTAATCTATATCTATACTAATATAATAAAGCGTAAACACACAATTTTGTGGCGTAGGATGTCCTCAATCACAGTATATTTTTGAATAATTCTAAGTTTAATAAAAAGTCCTACACTTACGACACGCTTTAGGCTATATATTTTCACGCTAATAAACTTAGGGGGTAAATATATTGGAAAAAACTCTAAAGTGGGAAACATACCATAGACTACAAGATGCCAACATAGAAAGAAATATTATTATGGTAACGACAATTTTGAAATTTGCAATTGAGAATTAGACAAATGTAAACAATAAAAAAAGTCTTTATAATTTCATGCGGATGAAGTCAGGGATAAGCTAAGTAAAAGATAAAATAGAAATATCGTTAAAAACATATTCTCAATACGTTCACACCAGGTTTGCATGTGTAATGCAATTTCAGTATATGTATATATGTACGAGTATATCAGTATATCACTTGATATAGCTTTGTTTCGACAACACGCTTTTGAACTCGGCCCAAATACAAACTTGTGGAGGAATGCCAACAATTGTGATAAAAAATTCCACAAAAGTTTAATTACATTCAACAATCAGCGACGACAGAAAATACTAAAGTAGGTAGTTAAAATTTATTTTGTGAGTAGTCGAAGTTAGTTGTTCAGGACTAGATCGAATCCTTATCTTTAATTTATTGTACTCCTACCTCCTCCTACCTGTTGGAGTGTGTTTGTAATGTAACAAAAAAAACATTTTTTTCTACACCTGATGTATTTGCGTTTTTTATAACGAAAGATCATGTTTTGTTTCTGCCTACGCTTAATACAAGCGTGAACTAAAACAATATCGCAATAACCATTAAGATTTTTGATATCTGCCACTATAGGTGACTTTACAAAAATCAATTCCCATCCCACTCACTTCCCTTAAAAACAGGGAGAGCAGTATGTATTCATACAATTGTTTTAACAGTGGAAACTGACACTAGCAACGGTATCGAAAACCGCAATTAACACGTTGCTGGCAACGCTCCACACGAGCGTATTTGATACGGCGATATTAAAACTATTTTAATAAATAAGTAAACATTGCTGGGATCAAATTATGTTGTATTAAATACATTAAGTTAATAAAAAGCAAAAATGATCAAAGAATGTTTAACAACTAAAATAGGATAAACTTTATAATAAAAACCACATTCAAATTTACTTCAAAGTAACACCCTTTACTAATAAAAAGATAGGGAGGGAAAGTGGAGTAGTGGATTGGATGTATAAGAGAAGTATCTAATAATTTTATATCACTGTATAGTTTAAATTTCGCGGCCCAGGTTATTGCGGGTAACCGGGAGCATTTTTATTCGACCGCAAAGGAGGGTAGATTCAAATCCTTCTCCGGTAATAACGGTCGTGAGCCTGCGGAGACGTGTGCGGGCGATGTGCAACGAAAGAGTGCAAGCAGCCCATCGAGTCGGTCGGTTATCAAAAAGTAAAAGTTCAAAGGAAGTGGTTTCTTGAGCGACATCACGAACACAACGGGTTTATAAAGTTTGTTAGCGAACGGAGTTGCTTTGATTTTTGGTTTTGCGTATGGAACCATAACGGTGCACCTGTAGGCAACATTGCTGGTGCATTTAGATTTGACAGAATTAGACATGACTTATTTGACACCGACGAGGAAAACATTGAGAAGGTAAGTACCACTTTGTCCTCTATCAGCCCCCTGTTTACAATATTATGCCATACGGTGCGCGTTTAAGGGTAGACTGTGCCGCAGGATCCGAAGCCATCGTGTTCAGCACAGACATATCTGTTATGTAATCAAGGAATCAAATTAGCAACTCTCTTTCCTCTTCAGACATAGTACAACAAACTGTCACCTCATTGCATTGTAAAAGTGTCCATTTTACGGGAATAAAAGTTAGGTTAGGAAATAAACGTCCTCCACTGGACATGCATGTCAAAACGCCTTCTATTCTTGTATCAAAGACGTACTGATGAAATATTATCCAGCAACAATTGCTAGTGGATGTCGCGGAATTGTAGAACAAGTTGAAACAAAGTAAAGGTGTCAAGAACGCAAGCATGAGTCCTGTCCTTTGTCTCCCGCATTGTAAAAAGTGTCCTCCAAACGCGTACGTTTTAAAAATGTCTCCCTGAGACTGACTTCTTAGGAATCGTGTTAATTGTTAATATTAATAAAGAAGTTTCCGTTTCTTATGATTCAAGTCTATCACATTTCTATAGAAAGTACGTAGTTAACCCTCAAATGCATGATGATGCAGCACGCATCAGTCTTTTCTTCCTTACAAAAAAACTATTTTGAAAAAACATTTTTTCTCTATATTTTACCCGTTTCAATTTCATGCATATAATGGTTACGTCACTAATGCATTTGGCTTCAATACAGAATATCAATGTAGAATGATGGAATCCTTTTCTGAAATTTTTATTATTACTGTTAAATATTTACGGAGTGTTGATTTTATAATGTGTAAACTGTAAAGCTATAAACTGTTTGAATTTAAGCTTTTTAAATTGTGAGTGCAAAAACAACGCAACACTTTTAGTTAGTTTATGATTTACTAAAATTATTAGCATTTAATATTTGATTCTAGAGTATATTTGGAATACGAAAAGTTAACCTGTCTTGTATATTTGCATACAAAATTAACACCGCAATTGTCTAAAACATCATACTTACTTACATATACTTATTAACTACTTATTTACTGATAATGTTATAAATGCGAAAGTGTAGATGGATGGATGTTTGTTAGAGTTTCTAACCTAAATGACTAAACGGATTTCGCTGACATTTGGTACAGATGTAGAGGTTAGTCTGGAAGAACACATGGGCTACTCACTTTTGTTTTCTTTAATTCCACGCGAACGGAGTCGCGGGCGAAAGCTACTTGGCTTTAAAAATAGTTGATAAATATTGTTTAATTATACTTATATCTATGTTTGATACCCATCAGTTGTATCAACGATCAATGTTTTCGCAAAAGCGGGTCATGTAACTTTTCCCTTGCAAAATGGCGCAGTCATTAATGGGTCAATTCCACGAACAAATCAGATTATGAACGTTAGGGTTACGTGTTGTGTGGCCACACTAATAGCGGTACCTGATAATCGCTTTTTCATTATATCGTGTGACATTTGAGTTGCAAGGTAGGTCATTTTTTAAAGGTTAGGTCAATTTAATCGCTAGCGTGAACTTTGAACTAGTTTTTAAAATAGTTACATAAGAAACTATTCCAAGTATGGATTTGTAAGTAAAAAGGGGTAATGTAAATACAATTTTGAGGATTTGTTTGTTGATTTTGTTTAAATAAAACTTATATTTAAATTGATAATTAAATAAGCTATACATACACTTTTATTAAAGTTATGTTAAGTAATAATGTCTTGTAAGCATATAAAAAACCACTAAAGTTAATATGGCACTCGCTGAAAGCGTGACCCCATCCTTACTCTATTTGCAACGAAACACGTTGACGATTATTAATGAAGTAAACGAAATATGTTCGATAGTAAATTCATCCTTAGTCATTTAGTAAATGTAACCACTGTCATGTCAATAGTGTTACAGCAGGGGACTTTAATTTTCTATCCATTTCGTAATATGTCGATTGACGATCAGACTGTATGAACAGAAAGTAGAAATTTAGATGTTGTACAGCTCTCTACAAACTAAAAATGGTTCTTCTAAAAGGACTGCTAGATGTTATGTATGAAGAAATGTATAAACTTACATTCTATCGATACAAAGAACTGAATCTTTGTACCAATTAAAATAAGGATACGTACAACGCAAAACAAAAGGCGATCTACACTTACAACAAACTGTAAATAATTGTGCCTTAAAATTAAATAAACTTCAACAAAATGTTGTGTAAAATAATTCTACACGTTGAATGCACGTCAACGCTGTCATAGATCGTGACAAAGTACAGGTAAATTAATGTCGCCACGACATATAGTGACGTTGAATGACAATATATAACCCACAGCCGCGATTCCAAATTATAGTTCTAATATTATAAATTCATAAATTTAGATGGATGTATGTTTTTTAAACTTTGTAACATAAATGCTGATAGAATATCGATGACATTTAGTGTTCGGTACAGATTGTACGGGTTTTGTGATGAACATAATTTAAATTTCGCGCCCCGGGGTTAATGAGGGTAACCGGACTTATTTTATTTCTTCCGCACGGGCGGGTAGATGGAAAATCCCTCTCCAGTACGGACGGGCGCGGGCCCTGCGGAGAGGTATATGGAAAAAGTCATCAAGCAACCAAGCGAGTCGGTTGGGTACACGTGTGCGAATAAGTTGGAAGTGGTTGCTTGTACAACAACGCGAAGACAACGAGCGTGTAAATTACGGTTAGCGAACGGCGTCGCTAAATTCGGTTTCGCGTTTCTAATCATTACATTATATGGTGATCAGGCAGCATTGCTGGCGAATATACACTTGACCGAACCAGACTTGACTCGGTTGACACTGACAGAGACCAGGCACCTGCAGGAGGTGAGGCGGTCATCGAGCTGGTGAGTTTGAATTTCACCCACTAGTTTGCAATATTATGCCCTCCGGTCCTTTTATAGTCTAAGGGTAGGTTGTGCCGCGGGACCCGTACCCGTTTAATTTTGGCATAGATAGAGATGACGTCTGGAAGAACATTTAGGTTTTTTCTTCAATTTCGCGCTGATGTTGTCAAAATATTACTTTTAAAATTCGTCTTTGTATCCAAAGATCTAAATATAATAAAGAATCTTACAAAAATATCTTACGTTTAAGACTCCTCTTCCGTAAAAAGTAAACTGTGATCATAATGTGGCAAATTATCAAGCAGTCGCCTTATATCGCCAAAATAGTGAAGCGACTGCTGCCCATAGACATCCGCTACAGCAAATACGTTGCCTACCTTCAATTAATGAAGGAGGGACGCACAAAATAGTTATTGCCCCTTTCAATACGTTTAGTTCCCTTCGTTTTCCTTTTAACTCATCTACGTGTCCGTAATATTCGCAAAAAGACGATTCTTTAGAACTCTGTAACCAAAATTGACATTCACACCTTACTTTATAAATAAAACAATAAAACGGACATGGGAGCTTAAAATGTTTCAGAATCGCTTTCCCATTTTCATTCTTATGAATATAAAATATTTTCCTTCGCTTTGTTTCAAAACAATCTCGATACACAAATTATATTTTGCAAGTTCTTTCTGTTTGAGATTTCATAAGCATTTATTTCACCGTAAATAAAATGAACTTTTCCGCTTAGCAATTTAATAAATGATTGTATAATATCTCAATGTATCTGTACAAGGATTTATTCAATTTAAAGATAAACAAAAGTAAGATTTTCACAATGCTCTTTTAAAACTTTCATTATTATTGTTCAACATTACAACTGTCATTTTCAACATTACAACTGTCATTTTCAACATTACAACTGTCATTTTCAACATTACAACTGTCATTAAAATTTAATAGTGATTATAACATCATTAAATTATTAAATTTGACAGCAATCTTTGTTCACAAATGATAATAATAATTAAAAAGTTAAAATGACTTAATTTATGTTTTATCTTCCTCTTGAGCCTTAAGACTGTATTAACATAAATTGATGTTTTAAATTCAATTTCTCGTAACGTGTCATCTAAAGGTGACAAGAGCTTTGTTATTGCATTTTTATGAACTCAAGTGTGTCCCTTTGTCGTACTCCATCTTATGAATACAAAATCTACCACTTAACTTTGTCGTGACAATCTCGATAAACAAATTGTTCTTCGTATATCTTGTCTTTTATAATATAAGGATGAGTTTCCACTGCCAAAACATATATTTATATCAGTTATTTCCAAAAGAGGGATGAAATTTTTCTACAGTTGCTATTCGCAGTGGAAAAACACATTAAATGATACAATAGCAGTGTTTAATCCAGAACAATAATTTCAGTTTACTATTAGATATAAAACTATGAGTTTGAACATATGCTTGTATAAAAAAATATTTGGTTATTTCACTTAATTAAAAAACCACTATATTGTATTGTGTAACTATTTTATTACTTTACAATTTCATTTTAAATTAAAATCTGTACAAACATTTCATTTGAAAATCATAACGGCATTTTAGCACACGCAAATATGTATTCAGTGCAAACATAGATTCATCAATTCCATGAAAAAGTCATTATACAAGTTTATATTTGGCGTGAATAATGTAATATTAAAAAAACAACAAGTTCAATACATGTATAACCATTATTATATTTATAAAAAAGCTTGAAGATTTTTTTAAAGATTCTGAAAAACAAATACTCCCATTCTTTAGACTTAAGCAATTCTAAATTCAACTAAAGATTCAATTCTAGCGGACCTTACAACGGCTTTCATCCTCAACTTCGTCCACGTGGTATTAAAGAAACAAACGTAAAAAGCCAACATATTCTTCCAGACAATGCTCTACATTTATGCAAAATTTCATCGAGATTCGTTCAGTCGTTTAGGCTGTAAACTCTAACAAAAATCCATCTACCTTCATATTTAACTATATTAAAAAGTGTAAGATTAGAGTGTAAAGTATCACATTTGGATGTTGGATTTAAATCGTCTAGACAGTTCAATAATCTTCACATTTTATGAAAGTTAAGATGTTGCTAGTTTAAATAATAAATAAGATTTAATGATTTATGAGTGCTTTGCTTAGAAATGCTAACTTGATAAATGCGAATAAAACTTTTAAACTTTGCTTGAAATTCAAAACATTTCGCAATTTATACACAGACTGTTTCAATCTAATGGTACCTCTGAACTGTAAGCTGTCTAGTTTTAAATGGTGTGCAGCCAAAACCAGGCCGTGTGTAGTGGGATTAATCCCAATCGTCACCCCTGTCTGTCCCCGCGTGGGAACAGAGGAGAGTAAAAAGTTCCATCCGTCCTACCTTTTGCAGCGACGGAACGGTTAGAACTTATTTTATTTCTTTACGGTTCCATATGTCACCTTCTTGGTGGTTGTGGGACTAGAAGGTGAGACGGATGAATTTTTTTCTTCTCACGTGGGGACAGAGCGGAGTGGCGGTTGGAAATAATCCGTATAGTAGTCCCTTAATCATTAGTAGTGGTGTAAATTTTACGACATTCTAGTATTTTTATTTACATATCGACATTTTCATATAACAAAGTGGCCAATGAGCAAATGGCCACCTGTGTCAGACGAAATGGCGAAGCGACCGCTGCCCCCTTAATCGACTGAGTAGGAGACGCACAAAAAGATGATATTTCCCCATCCTATTCGTCTCCTTCGCCGTCAAATTAACTTTTATTTACCATCCTTTCCTCTTAAAGATAGGGATAGAAAAGGGACTACAATTAGGCCTTCTGGACCACACTCATCAGACGAAACGCGGAATCGCTCCCAATTCACGCCTGTCTTCTATATGGCCGTGGTATTCCATTGAGCCAGCCGGGCTTGCAATGCGAAGATGTTAAAATAGACTCTACCATTGTTTAATTTTAAGGATTAATGTTCACTTAAGTTTTAAAAAATCTCATATAACCAGTTCAATAACATCAATTGGTAAATTATGTAACTGAAATGTCTCGTAAAACGTAGTTAGGTTTCATAAGACAGAATGTTTGACCCAGTTCGAGATGATTAAAAGTTTGTAGATTGCAACTTCATCGAAGTGAATTAGGTTGCTTAAATGATTGATGTGTTCTACGTAAAAGCTGTTTTTCCATCCGACAACATTTAATGGATTTTTAAGTTACTTAGTCAATAGAACTAGTTCATATATAAAGGATTGTAGGAATAATTAGAAAAAGAAGTAAAGGAGTAATTAGTAGATTGAAGAAATTATGAACGGACCAGCTTTCGGCCGCAACTCCGTCAGTGGAATTTAAAAAAACAAAAGCGAGTAGCCTATGTGTTCCACACTATCTTAGACGTCTGTGCTAAATTTCATTGAGATCCATTCAGCCGTTTAGGCTACAAACTCTAACAAACATCCATCCATTTAAACTGTCCCATTTATAATATTAGTAAGATAAGATTATGACAAAATATCGTAAGTATGTAAATTAAAATATAAAACGATTGTACATATGCCGACTCTGTCCACAGGAAAAGTTAACTTAAATGATGATTATGACGCGTAAAGTTTTTTTTTCTAAAATAATATGTGCCTATTCAATTCTTATAATAAGCAGACAGTACGGTTGAAATAAAACCTAGTTAGACTTGTATTCTGTCTTAATAATAAATTATATATTGCTCTACAAAACGTCTACATATTTCCCCCTTATAATTAGTATATCTTTCAACGCCCTCTATAAAATGCATAATGAACTATTTTCCCGTTATGAACAGTTTGTTTTTCCATTAAAGTATTCTTCGGGCTTATTATTTTTGCATTCTTATGAATATAAAACACAACGTTCCGCTTTGTTATTCAACACAATCTCGACAAACTAATTTGCTTGTTAATAAAAAATACGAACGCCGTAGGAAGAAAGATAATTCCATCATATTATATCAAAGTGTAGTATTATGATAACACAAATAAAGCTTAATCTAACAGCATATTGTTCTATTATTTGTTTTGTTTTATTTATTTGACCAGTATTTGGGGTTGAAACATCATGAACTTGCTATTGTCCCTATGGAGGTTCGGCACAATATGTGCTGCTCTTCCATACTCTGTCAGCCGACATGAGGTATGTCGGCTGACAGAGTATATTCACTCCTAAAGCACATTCTCTGTTACATATCCTTACTTTCTTAGGCCTTCTTAGGCTTCCTTTACGTTTGTAACGAACGATAGGTGTTATTACATTTTAAAGCATATAAGAATTTACAAATTCATACAAAAGCAAGACCGCACCGCAAACGTGTTCCTAGTTTTTATAACAATTTCAATTCGTATCCATTCCAACTGTGGGAAACGTCGGGTGATTTTTTCGATAGTAACCGTATGCTAATAAAACCCTCTACAGTACGTTGGCGCGTGTTGATTTGTGCATCTATAGTACAGTTACCTATAGATATCTCGAACGCTGTACGCCTATTCGAATGGATAATCGATTCACGTGTATGAATACAAAATCAAAAGGGCATCTACATTTAAAGTAGCTTTTTGAAATTCATTTTACAACAAATATTATGAAATAAACACAATTAAGTGTGTTATATTAAAAAAAAGTAAAAAAAGAGTTTTAGATATGGAAAAAACTACCCTAGGCGTGAAAGAATGGATTTTTTTAGAGTAATTTATCATTTGTTGCACACAAATTTACTTTTAAGGCTTTGTTTTTAATTTTATTTACACGAAAAACCCAATTTTTATTCCGTGAATTTATTAAGGCATTGTGCCTTTACATTTAAATAATAAATTACTTGAAAAGTTTTCAATTCGATTTTGGATCATCACCTTTTTCCCTAGAATGTATTAATAAAAGTAGAAAATCTTAATATAGCTAAATTTAAACAAAACTTACATGAGTTATTTGTTTTTATTTCGTAAATAACAAAACGGAATATTAAAACTTTATGAAACTAGAATAAAAAGATAGCCAGTAGTAATAACTAGCTGCATGATGAAATTTTCACCCACTTCTCTGCAACAGAGCTGCACAGTGAAAACGGGTTATTTCCTCTAATCGAGCGGGTCATGAATAATAAAGGTATGTGCACACTATATACGCTATGGAATAATATTTTCCTATATTTTAATAGATCATTTTTACTTAAATAACTTGCCTCAATGTAAATCATACTAATATTATAAATGCGAGTTTAGATGGATGTAATGATGAATGGATGTTTGTTAGAGTTTGTAGTCTAAACGATTGAACGGATTTCGATGAATATTGGTATGGATGTAGAGGAAGTCATGAAGAAATCATAGACTACTTACTTTTGTTTCTTTTAAATCTACGCGGTCGGATTCTCGGGCGAAAGCTAGTAAAATGTAAAATAATCAAATTTGGTACTCAATTAGGATCAATTATCAATCTTATTGTATTATGACCGTCAAATGATATTTCACCGAAATGGGTAAGCAATAAAATTCCTCGTCTGTAACTTAACCTGTAACTCTCAAAGCTTTCAAGGTCGAAAGTAATTTGTGAGTATAATATAGTGTTTAGAAAACTTCTATCCACTTGGATAGAAAATCTTCGACAGGCTTAGAGTTTGCTTTTAATGGATTTGCAAGAATCATCGTCCGTTGTCGGGCCGTCACGTTAGCATAAATTACACCGTCTAGACGTAAGCCGCTACTTGTAGCGATATCTCGAAAAAGGTTCACTATCAAATCATTTCATTGTCATTGAAAAAAGTTCCAAGGTCATTTATTTTGACAAACGTGTACTTGTAAAAAACA
Source organism: Papilio polytes (assembly GCF_000836215.1). Taxonomy (NCBI): domain Eukaryota; kingdom Metazoa; phylum Arthropoda; class Insecta; order Lepidoptera; family Papilionidae; genus Papilio; species Papilio polytes. Next base: position 3,297,878 of record NW_013525035.1, on the reverse strand, counting down.
TACATAAATGTTAGAATAGTGGTAGAGAAGGTAAGGAGTCAAAGGTTAGCTAGTTATGGGCATGTTATTATTAATCGCATGTAGAAAGAACTTATGAGAGTGGAGGTACCCCAATAAAGGTAGACCTAGAAAGCGATGGATGGATTGTGTGGAAGGTGGTATAATCAAAAAGTGTTGACTGAGATGACATTGATAGAGTTATGTGGAGGACCAAAACCTGTTGTGGACCCTATGGGAGGAGAATAAGGAGGAAGATAATGATGAAATTTGGAATAGCTCTATCCAGGATCTGTCTTAAACTAGGGTATAAAACTTGCGGACTCCAACCAGTGTTCCTTCTTCTCAATTAACATTAGGAGCGTCGGATTCTCACCCAACCATCCGATATGTTTAAAACGTCTTATTACTGCATCTTATGCTTCTATCGATACCGCGTTTTACACTATAAGATTATCTAATTCATTTTTACGCAGTAATACGATCCAGCTCGTTGACAGCGCTGTCAACGAGCGAGACAAATTGCCGCAGACACTAATTAATGTAGCAACCTGCTATCATATTAACGGACGTAAGAACTACATATATTTGCAGTTAACGATCTTACTGTTATTATGCAACTAGCTGTTCCTGTGCGACTTCATCCACATGAAATTATGAAAATTTTATTTTATTGTTTACATGTGTCAAATTATCAATTGCAAATGTCAAAATGGCATGACGATGGCAACCTTGCTTTCTTGATGTTGGCAGCAACTTATGGTCTCTTTCCCACATTAGGGTTTTTGTCCAAAATAATTACCCCTGAGTTTAATGGCGTGATATAGCCTTAAGCGTGACTTAACTGTAGGCCTTTTTATTAAAGAAATAGTTATTCAAAAATATGCTGTGATTGCTGACATCTTAGGCAACAAAGAAGTGTGTGTTTACGTATTATATTAGTATAGATTTACTACCAAAGTAGCCAACGATATCTTAAGAGTTAATGCGTTATCATTTCCCAAACACTTTACCAAAAACGTCCTTGGAAAAAACAAAAATAATACACACTTTTGTACGCTCCAGCAGTTAAAACTTCAAGTGCAGGCGCATATCTTTGGCTAAACTATAACAACTGTTCTGCGATTGTCGATTGTTTGGCAGCCAATTGTTTAGTTGCACAACTAAAAATCGACTATTGCGCATCTCCATATAAGCTCTTAGGAATCAAAGCAAGACTAAACAGTTGTGCGATAGTTTAGTTTCAGGTATTCATACGCAGTTTGTGTATTCTGTAAATAAATAATTATTTTATTTTACTATAATGCTATGGAATTTCTATCAGTCTAAAAGTAATTTAGTTTGAATAGCAAATAGCGGCGTCAGTGGGAAAGCTATCGATGGGTCATTTTCGCGAACAAATCACATCATGAATATTAAAGCCGTGTTTCCATTACCGGCGAAGCGATTTCGAATTCAAGCGACATAAGGGCCGGCAGTAAAAGTCTGACGCTCTTACATTTGCTAGAATTATCACAGTTGCAAAAGACGCGGGTTTATCGATTATGTCATATTATTTTGCCCACGTCCTTATTAAATTCACTTTAATATACGTCACTAATTTTCTACTGCAATAATGAAAATTGATAAAAATTCTTACTTACTTACATACTGTAGATGATAGATGTAGAGGATAGTCTGGAAAACACATAGGCTACTTACATTATTTTTTTTAATTCAAAGCGGTCTAAAGCTATAAAATAAAAATATACATAAATCGGCGTTACAAAATGACCTTCATTACTTATAGAAACAATAAGGATCAGGGAAACATTTATATTTTAAAAACAATGTTTAATTAATCTCCAAGTTAAAAATAAACACAGATAAACAATTTCTGTTAACCTCTGTACTTTTGTATCGATTTTTGACATATCTAGGTCGTTACGTATTGAAATTTACGTTGATATAAGAGACTATAAAAGCATGCATCCCTAAGGCATAACCACTACGTACTTAACTATAGAATACTACAGAAAACATTCCGAGTTCATCAGACCCACATTCCTATTCATAAACTAGAATCGATAGTTCCACTAGCCATGTTACGTCCATATTGCATTCTATGTAAATTATATATGTATTTATATTCTGCAAACTGTAGGATATATAACGTGCTTAGAATAATATGTTGCAGTAAAATTTGGTCACAGTTCGTCTGAAAGTAGAACAAAGCACGTCTAAACTAAAACACTAGTCTACAAGAAGACGAGTTACATAACAAGGCTTTCAGTTTGTTGTAGATATTTAACTGTTGTCTTGTTACTATCATACTACCATACTACATACTAATATAATAAATGCGAAAGTTTGGATGGATGGATGTTTGTTAGAGTTTTGCCTAAAGGGCTGAACGGATTTCAATAAAATTTGGCATAGATATAGAGGATAGTCTGTAAAACCACATAGGCTACTGACTTTTGTTTTTTTTTTTTTAATTCCATGCGGACAAAGTCACGGGCTTGTTGTTATATAACATGTAATAAGAGAAATAAAACTAACTATTAAATATTGTAACAATCTTTGTTTACATCATGGAGTAACATATATAATGTGTTTCCTAAATATATCATAATGTGTTTCCTAAAGTTTTTGGCTTATTTTTAACGTATCTTCTTTTCTTTTAAGTTCCTTAAATAATGTAAAAAAAAAAAAAATTTTTATGCTTAAAATGTTAGTTCAGGCCCAACTATCTTAACTGTTGTTCAAAACTTAGACGTTTCTAAATTACATAAAGGCCTAAATCTCGGCCGTCACGAACAGACCAGTGTACTAAAACTATGGCTCTTATAAACTTAATAGTTAATATAATAATATTTGTAGTTTACTAGTTAAATGTCTGTCTTTGTCATTAAGCAGTTGGTTATAGTTATATTTATTTCGATAACGTTAGAAAATTTGTACGTCTATACCTCTTTTAAACAATTATGATGTAAGTCTCACTTCTTTCTTCCTTTATTTTTATGTTGAATTTTCCAAAAAAAAGGTATTTAATTAATATTTATCTGTGAACATCATTGTTATCAGGAGTCATAAACATTGATTTTGGCAACACTAACCGTTTGAACACTTACTTCAATTTTATTTTGTAGAAAAGTTCCAAATGATTGCTTTATTCTATATCTGTTTGACTGATTGAGTAAAATACAAGATATTTCACATTACTTTCTTGATTTCGCCTACAATTGGGGAAATTAAAATGTTTAACAAGTCGAGAGACTGCAGGCCGGCAAGGCCACCGGATAAATTGAATTCGTAATACGCTATCTAACTTTTTTGGCTAAAGCCCGGACGTTATTGCTTTTGTTTTCATCAAACGGCACACAATTATAGACTTTCCTCATTTGTTACTCTGCTCATTACTTTCTCTTATTTCTACAACATCTGTTCGTTTATAAATACAAAATTATTCAACTCAAAGTATACCTAATTGTTAAAATTTGTCAATAAAGTGTACATTGGCCTCTTTACATTTTTCATGTTAAACTTCGTTAATTCCAAATCACAAAAAAAAACTATCGTATTTTTTTGTTTTATCATTGTTACTTTAGAAGTTTAAATTAAAAGATATGTAGCAATAGACACTTAGTTGCTGACTTTATATAATTTACAAAACAAACAGTGGAACACAATGTTAGCTGATATCATATTAGAACTTAACGTCATCATTAAAAAACTAGGTAATGAATTGTATGAAAAAATCAACGAAACAAAAGCACAGTTTCCAAATGAAGAGACAAAAAGGGCTTGACTTGACTTTAATAGGAACAATGTCGAATCGTCATCTGTTCATTGTAATATTCAAGCCGCTATAAAAAGTTCGGCACAAAATCTATTCGTGATGCGATGCATCGTAAAAATTGTAAAGAAGCTGCGGGAAACAAAGGAACTTCTGTCGGAACACGAACTACATAATAGATTGAACCTGGCGTTTGCTTCTTTTGTATTTTAGCCTTTCTCTTTAAGCCAGCTCAAGTTACCTTAAAAAGATAAGGTCAAAAAACCATATTTTACTTGCCCTACTGCCATTCTACACATATATGAGTTTTTGCCTTTTTATCTGTTTAAAAGTATTAAAAAGGCTTTAGTTGGTCATGGAGCTTGAGTCTACCATAAATTAGGAATCTTGCCAGCGCGCATTTGCAATTTTTTCTTAATAAAAGCTTCCACACGAAGCACTCCATCTCATTAAACATTGTAGAAAAATTAATTTATTTTTTGCTTTACAATTGGAACTTATGTGGCTGTTTCACATTATGTTATAAATCAATAAAAGTGTTGTAAAGGTCTCTGGTTATTTTTACACCAGTGTACTGCAACTATCGCCTGACTATAGGCGGGTAATAGGTCACTTCCGGTCAAGGCATGCACCTTTGCCCTATTGTATAAGTAATTGCCTATAGTAATAAGTGCTATATTTTGAAATGTTAAGTAAAATTTATTTTATATTCTTTTATACATCTGATTTTATAGAAACAAAATGAAACCATCTCTTTTAACACATTTTACTAAACGTAATAAAAATACTTGTTAGAATTTATTAACCTTTTAAGTTATCAGATTTGAGCGACTTGACATTTACAAAATTATGTCAAAAGTCCTAAATAGTTTGCCAAGAGTTAGGACATTGAAAATTTCCACAGCAACATTTTAGGCGAAGCTTCGAAAGTTTTGTTAAATACTTGGCCAGAATTTGAGAGATAACTAAATCGAGAAGTTTGAAGTTTTATAATCAAATAAAAATATCAATTCAAGTGATAATTCATTTTATATTTAAAGTATTATTTTTTCTTTTTATAATTCGTTTTAATTGTAAATATTTTTATTGTTTGCGCATTTATGTAAAGTAGTATTCATGAGTAAGAAGCATTATAACAAATTCTTAATCGATATCCAAAGTTGGTTTTAAAGATAATCTTAATGTAAATTTATGCACTAATGTTGAGGAGTAACATTCACATTGAGGGGTTCTTTGCTCAGTTATCCAGGAACACTACATACTGGCTGCAAGAATGATCACTGAGTAACAAGTTATATTAAACAGCGTAAAGAACGATCAGTTCGCACCCTAATAATTTTAATACATTTCTAGCAATGTGTAGACGATGCTTAACAACTACAAATCACAATTACCTATTTCACAAGCATTTCCACTATACATTTTAATTAGAATCGATTTAAAGGACCCTTAGTTATTTTCTAGACGTTGGAAAGCGTCATTGCCTGACTATAAATATGAAATAACCAACATCCGTTCAGAACACGCAACTGCCCAACGCAGAACAAGCTTCCATAATGAGCTTTAAACTCCATAGCGCTCGACAATCGTAATTATTGGGTGCGAAAATGACTCTTAGTTACAATACTTATAGCAACACAGAATGATAGTCATTCAACATAAAATAAGTGGTTTAATAATCGATATTAAAATGTTCAATAGTCGTAGCCAGTAGCTACAATTGCTACGAGATGTAGCTATACTACGAAGCTAGCTTTGCTACGAAAAGCGTAGACAGTTATAATTTTGGAGAGTGGGAACAATTAAAAAGGTCTTTTTTTGTTCCTACATAAAAGTACTCTATCACCATTACAATAACTATAAGCTGTTTTTAATTTTAGAATTAAAAATGTGTAAAATCCCTAATTTAAGGACTAATATTATGTCCAATGGCTCATTCCGCGTTAAACACGCTTCCTAGGGGCAAACGACTCTAATTAAAAAAGCTAGATTCCGCCTTGCAAAAAGCTATGTACATGTAGGTCAAAAGGTGCTTTACAGCACAGAAAAGCTGTCAAGCAAATAACAGCTAACTTCTTAGAGCTTTATCTTAACAATTATTTTAAAAAAAACATGCAATTCTTTAAGTAATTGTCTAACTAAATAAATAATTTAGATCATAATTGTTTAGTCTTTAAAATTAGTCTTTACTCGTAACAAGTAAAATAAAGTAATGTTAACAATTACATTTTTGACAAAAAAGTAAAGATCCACCAAGAAACCATCAATTGACTATTAACAAACAATAGTCAAGAAAACGTATTCTTTTATCTCTATCCTATTACAGTCCTATTTTACATGGTCGTTATAATGAACTGTCAAAAAGATTGGATATTCGTGACAAAAATGAAAAATCAAATAGTCGATAGCTCCTGTAATTTAAAAGCAATCGGAATTCCCGCGTAGCCACTGGCCATGGTTGATGGGACACGTAATTTTATTTACAGCGTTCAATTTATATTTAACCCAGTTTACTTACTGCGTTTTTAATAACATTATTCGAAATTTATTTTTTCTTGAATTTTAATGTCTTAAAGAGACATTAAAATTCAAGAAAAAATAAATGTAAAGCTCTACGGATTATCAAAGTTGACTTCTGCCACTACATTAGTATAGATAATAATAACTATAAAAGCTCACCAATATTTTCACCGAAAGCTCACGTTAATATTATTAATAGCGAAAAGGCAACTATTTCGTAATTGTTCCGTTTACAGGGTTGAATAATAACCTTTTTTCCGTTGACTAATTTTAATTTTAAAAACGTAAGTTTAAAAACGTTCAGTAAACCGGCGTAATTACTTTCATTTCCGCGTTGTTGAGCACAACTGGTCATTGTGATTTAATTTCTTTTAAACGTAATGTATTAAGTTCTGTTTGCAATTATCACTTACATTCGTAGCTAAATGTCACATTAATTAATTAAAAAAAAAATTTACCGTTTGACTGAAAAGAGGATTTTTTTGCGTCTACACATTTTATTCTTCTGTTTTAGATTGTCAAGTGTACTTATTTTTTATTATTTGTCATAATTTGCTACGAATACATCATCTTCCCGTTGTTATCCTACTCCTATAGGATCAGTGTTTAATCTATAGTTACTCCTAGTCCTTGATCATATCACCTTTTACACAAACTATCCATCTAACTTTACTGGTGTACTTCCACACTCATATAATAACTAAAACTCTCCTTATCATATACCTTTTGCTATGAATACGTAGATAAAATAATAAAAAAAAGGATCATAAGGTACTTAAATAGTATTTTCACGTGTACATAAACGTATTGTTGATTAATTTTTTCATTTATATTGCAATTATTAGAGATTCTTCAGTGGGTAACCAATCATAAAATAAGTGTGTAATATTTTGAAGCCAGTGGCGTGGTTGTTACTGTGGGGTAACCGTGTAACGTTGATTGTTATCGATTACTCCCAGCAAGGGCACGCTCGATACCAGACCTCTTCAAATACATTATTCAAGCTGCCGAATGTAAAATAAATACCATCTAATACTTTCTTACAAACAAACATTTACTTTTAGTGTCATTTGTTATATTGACACGTGTAATTACGGCTTAACATATTTATGTAGATTACTTTTGTAATTCTACTAGAAAGCTAGTAATAAATATTTTAAGTAGGAAATAATATTTTTAGTAAGAACACATGTTCTTCTAAGCTATTTTCTATCTATGACAAATTTCATCGAGATCTGTTCAGTAGTTTAAGCTGCATCCATCCATCCATCCATCACTAAAATTTACATTTGGAAATATGATTTAATACAATTTTTCTCGAAAAACATTTTTTTTGCATTAGTTAATCGTTATTTGCGAGTTAATTAAAAAAAAACAGTAGTACCAACCTATAATAAAAGAAAAATACATTAAAACATATGTTTACGTAAAAAAATATGCAGTTCCAATCATTTTTTAGGTATTTAATAATTTGAACATAACAAAAACCGAATTAATTAATGCACGTTCAAAAACTTGTAACGAAATAACAGTGCAATTAACGTCGAGAGCTAATTTTAAATAAAATTAAACGAGCATTATAAGTGGTTGTTTGGAGTAGCAAGAGTATTACGTCCACCACTGTTGAGCCTTTACCCTACATTTAAAACCCCGTTCTCACTAACACGACTCGCCGCGATTAACTGCTATATTTAGTTCTATTACGCGGTTAAAAACGCGCGGACAACGCGCTAGTGAAAATGCGGTTTTACTTAAAATCAATAAACATATAAATTTCGTCCATTCTAAAAGTGGGCACACACGTTTGACTAAAATATCACACAACTGTTGTGCGATTGCAGATTTTTTTACAGCTAATTCAACTGTTTAGTTGCACAACTAAAAATCGAGTAGTGTACTCCATACGCCGGAAACCCAACTTTAGTCCCTTTTACTTAGCGCCCTTTTTCTTGACTTGACGCTGGAGGAGACGTATAGGAAAGGTAAATATCCGCTTTACGTGCGTTTCCTCCTCCGTCGATTAAGGGTAAGCAACGCATACGGTATTGCGAATGTCTATGGGCAGCAGTCGCTTCGCCATTCCGGCGTATTCAGGTGGCCGCTTGGTCGTTTGCCACCTTATGATAGAAAAAATAATAATATCATAGGAATCCAAGCGCGACTAAAAAGTTTTGCGATAGCTAAGTCAAAGGTGTGTGGCACCCTCTAACCTTCTAAGAACTCCTATAAATAAACTATGGCCGACGATAAAAGCACGCACCATTGCAAGGGTTGAATTTTCTAACAAATTGTTATTCAACCCTTATCTCTTTTTGACTTGAGGGATCTTGAATTCTTCATATTGATTTTAAATTTATGTTTGGCTGTATCAGTTTTATAAACCAGAAAGTGTTAGGATTGAATGTGGATGGCTACAAAGGAAGAGGAAGACCGAAGAAAGTATGGATGGATTGTGTAAAACAGGATATGCTTAAGATAGGAGTGGATTCAGATATGACGGTTGATAGAGATGCATGGAAGAGCAGCACATACTGTGCCGTAAGGGATAAGGGTAAGTGGATGATAATGAAATTTATGTTTGTCTGTATCGAAATGTTCTAGACTTCATTGCATATTTATTTTCTTAAACTTATATAAGAATATTAATATATATTAAGCTTACAATGCCAATAATTCTTTTTTTTAATTAAACTATGTATTTATTTTGCCTGTGAAAACACATTTAAAGGCATTGCAATTAAACTGAAATAAAACGTCATTTCATTTTATATTAAAAATCCGAGTACGAAACACATTAAAACTTCCAAAACTGTGTTAAAAATCTTATCCGGGTGCAATAACTCCGAAATACTTCCAACTTGTACGACTGTGCTATGAAGTTTCGTACATCTTATGCCGAAACTTGTTCCACTTCTAGAGGTACCATAGTTTCCTTGACGTAAATCTCAAATTAACTACTCACTTTGTATGTCACCTACAAACTATAAACTCTGTCAATTATAATTTCACTAGTAACATCGTAAACTCAACTAATATTATAAAGAGGAAATATTTGTATTTTCGTATGTATTGAAATAACTCAAAAACTAGTATGGTAATTTTAAAAATTCTTTCAAGATTAGAAAGCTACATTATCACTAAGTAACAAAGGCTATGTTTTTATTTTATTTTTTTGATTTTACGCGGGCGAAGTCGCGAGCAACAGCTGGTCTTGTATGTTTCCTATATTTAATTATGTATTTATACTCGTACTATTGCTATCTAAAGTAGGTACATTACTTAAACAAAATTTTAAAAATGTTTGAAAAACATATTGAGATAAAATAAAAAAAAATGGTTTTTATTGCGTCAAGCTAAAATCATGAAGATGACTTGTGGATAAGATTTTTACGTTCGTTTGGTAGTCTGCTTTTCGCATGGCAAAGTGCCTTTTGACCTACATCCACCGCTAGTTCTTTTGTACACCAGGGGAACTGGCTTCAGTATTTTTAGATTAATAGATTTTCTGCTCATAGACTTAAAGTCGTTTTTTAATTAATGCGCCCCGTAATCAGCGGTAACAAGGTGTTAATGAAAGCGTAAAGCGCTTTTTATTTTGAAGGACAGATTTGTTAATAAAGATTAATACGGTAACAAACAAAATGCAGAGTTATAAAATATGTATTACCCTATAAATTGGGTAAACATTGTGTAGTTACACATGTATTTTAACTCTTAGACCGCCATCTATTGATAGTTTTTCAAAATTTTCTCCAAGCGTTAGTCACGGTATTAAAAGGTTAACATATGTTTAACACCGTAATTGTATTTGAAACACTTTTTAATTTTTTTAGTTAGGTCTTTATACACTCAAGAGCATTGACTCTGGGACACTTAAAAACCAATATGGCCTGCCCCACCACCACTGTCTTATAGAGGGTCAGATAGCTTAAAAATGGCGTCACTGTCAGATACTAGAACAAAACACGATATTTCACACGTTCTATTGTTATCAGACAATTTACAATTTGGTGGGACAGGCCCTAAATCTCGTAAAATAAGAATGCTATTTTTTTGTTTTTAGTGACCCGGATTCAATGCTCTTGAGTGTAGTTCACGCAAGCTTTTTAGTTAACTTAGGTTGCTAAATTGGACAATTAACTTACCTGCTGGTTTGCTGACAGGATGGGTGACAGGCGCAGCGGCTGTCGTAGCTGTATTCGGTGGGTACACTGGGTCGCAACATTCTCGTTCCGGGAACTCGCTCCCCCCTACTGAGCCTGCTAGTACCACAAAACCCACCACCGACCATAACAAACCAACATTAAACCCACGGAACATCGACGTGACAACGCACAAACACTTCGATGCTAAACCATCTTTACCATCCCTTGGTTTACTATCGTCCGATTTTTCGACACCATTTCGATAGTCCACTTTCTCGAACATCGGTTTGATTTCACATTACACTTTTATTCCTTACTCTAACTTTTGCTTATTTTTTAATGATATGTATTCGTTCAGTTGTACATAATTGACTAAATTTGCACTTAAAACGAGATTTATTTTGTTTTTTTTTAATAGGAAAATATATTTATATCTGGAATATTGAATATTCATTTATTAAAATTGCTTCAGTTAACTTATTAGAATAAAATAAAAAAGAAAAGTCCACAAAAAATTGATATCATGAAAATAATACAAAAATGTACAGTTGCACGGCGTTAGGATCAAATACATGAAATGGGCAATAATTATAGCTTAAATATATTTATATTTCTTTTAATACGAAATACATGCGTTACGTAGGCTATATAGTATCTACAGCATATAAAATAACAAAGTAAAAACTTAGTTTAAATTAACTATCGTAGATTGATCTGTGGCCTTAATTGGATTAACTTCTAATAAATTGTTGACACTATTCTTTAACGGTGGATGGATGGATGTTTGTTAGTGTTTGTAGCCTGAACAGCTGAACGGATCTCCATAAAATTTGGCACAGGTTTAGAGCATAGTCTGGAAAAACACATAGGCTTTTTATCCCGGGAATAGTTACGGTTACCGTGGGATTCATTAGTTTACTTTTTTAATGTATACTCGATCATTCTGCAACGGTTCTATATATTTTATTGAAATTTGGCACAGATATAAAACAAAGTCTGGAGTACACGTGGGATAAGGTTCATCTCCGAGAAATGTCCGGTTCCTGAGGGATACGTAGCTTTTTGTTATTTATATAGTTCGTATGTTTTCTTATACTACACGGACGAAGTCGCGGGCAACAGCATAAATATAAAATAACTTTGAATATTAACATGATCATAATATAAGTTAAAATTAATTCAACAACAATTTCACATAAGCAAAAAAATAATTCCTTACAGCGTAACTTCCTCAGGCGTTCCTAATTAAACGTTTACAATGGACTCCTTTCGTCGTAAGGACGGTCCCCGAGTACAAGTTGAATCATTTGAAAAGGGACTTTAATGCCATGAGAATAAATCATATTTTATATCATACGGAATTCTTCGCACAAATGATGTAACATAGTAGGTCAAAAGCACTTTACAGAGAGAAAAGTAGTGTTGCAAACAGACGTACATCTCGGACACAATTCTAGAAATGCAATTGAAGATAAAGATTCATAGAGAAATAACTTGTATAAATGAAATTTAAGAGTAATAATTCATACTAAAACTTGTGGTCCAAAATTACAGGTTTATCAATAACAATTTATTTATGAATAATAAAAGAGCATCGATGGCGTTTGATAATCGCTTGATGGAATCTTATATTCTATACACGTTCAATCATTATTTATAAATTTTTGGTTATTCAAATTTCATTTGTACATTTATCCGTGCTTACGGTGAACATCATCGTGATGCAACCTACACATTTCGGAGAAGAAATTCAAAGATATATCAAATGTTCATCCAAATTGGGCCAGTTTACTAATAAGCATCCCTAAATGTATATAGGGATATAACTACGGGTATAACACAATATATGACACTAAGGGTAGTGGGGACGTATTATGAACGATGGTGGATTAAAAAGCTAAATTCAACCAATCGTCTTACAGCCTTACAAATAAACGGAGTATAAACTTAGGAACGGAGTATAAGCAAAATTTGTATTATTTGCTTATACTTAGTTTATTCCTAAGTTTAACTTTATACCGCGTTTTGTAAGGCTGTTAATCTTTTAGATTACGCTAAAAATAATTCTCGTCCATTCAATTCGATAAATATAATTTAATTAAAGTTAAAACTGGCTAACATCTTTCCGTCATCTTAAGTGTCAGTTATTATTGACAAAAAGTTAAGTTAAAAAATGTTTCACAAAGAAATATAAAATTTATTAGATGCATCATGAACTTATCAAAGTTTTTACGACTATCCTAACGATCTCTGTTAATTTCGGGAGCGCTTGATGTTACTTTTATTATATTTAATAATAATACCTTATAAATAATTAAACATACCAATTTCCTGCTGTAAAATTTATTTCAACGTAGTATTGAAAAACAATTTTCATTTTGAACGCAGACTGAAATTTTAATAAGAAGCGCTGTTAAGTTTCCCTTCCCGCCAGTTCGTACCGTGTGTGTTTTCCCGCGCTTTTTATTATAGTTGTTTTAAAATTAAATTCTACTCACGCGAATTTCATTGTTATGCTGTTATAATATAAAATACTTTATTTTATGTAATTTAGTAAAATAATAGTTTTTACAATAAAATACTTGTTAAAACTAACAGAGTAAGCTTTTAATATTTATGTTAATATTTTCACATTTCATAAAAGTTTTAATATATAAATATTTTTTGTTAATTCTATTACGTAATGTTAATGAAAACTACCAAAAATGTCATCAACTTTACATCAGTTGTATTAGATAATTACACGATGTAATTTACCTTATAGACTCCAAGTAGGTCATATACCTATGTTATACAGCCTTCGTACAATCCGAAATTACAACCACCGTGCAACTGTCACCACAGAAAATTAAAAAGAAATCATTTTTTTAAAAAACAAACGATCCATTTTTAAAAAATACTTGATTAGGTTTACGTTTAAAAGTGTCGAAACGCACTCGCGCGCGTTGCAACGCGCCATACGGATCTCACCCACAATAAACGCGGTGCTACTAACGTAGTAGACCTGGAAAGCCTTTAGCTGCCCCAACACCTCCCCGCGACGCCCTCCGCACCCCTTTTCAGCCCTCAGCCCCGGCTCTTAGTTCACGAACAAAACGTTAAAACTAGCAAATGTGAGTCAATGTAATATGAACTTAATTTCTTATGAAGTTAGAATTGTTATTATGTGAACCGTATTAGAAATTTCACACAGCTAAATTGTGGACCGGAAAAGCGAATGCACAACACAAGCTGACAAGTCGGTATGTGTTCTGGTACCCAAAGTACACAAGCAAATTTAAGTCTTAGAGCAATAGGCGTTAGTCATAATTTTAAATTGACATTACACATAGGTGAGTAAAACAAATTGCAGGTGTGTGCATTGAACACAAATGTCCAAATTCGATTACGTTATAATTGTTATGCTGAGTACTGTTATAGTGAATCTTACAGCCTTAATTGTAAGGAACAAATTCGTATATCGTTCATTCGGTTTTCTGAATACACTCCTTTCCACGGTCCATATTAGCTGGTACAAAGTTTGGTATTCCCGTTATGGAAATTTATGCTTTGTCGCCTTATGTTTAAGTATCGTTTTCACACGAAAGGTTGTAATAAGAAAAATCGAAATTTAACACCGGAGGACTGTTATAAATGTGTCCGTAGATTTTGTCAAATGAGTATCATAAGAATTGCATTTTGTTTGACAAAATGAATGCATTTTTTCCTCTTAAAAGACAGTTTCCTACAAAGTGACAAAGTTAAAGTTAATACTATCACTTCCTGCATATTTTAACTTGAGTAAACCTTTAGGTAGTATATTTTAGTGCTTCTGTGCTGAATTGTCAATTACTTATGTGTATCAATTTATCATTTCGAAAATTACGACTACCACCTACTCGCTGGTGCATCGTTCAGTTTATATGCAATCATAATGACTAAAAAGTTGTCTCTAATTTCGATAAATTGTTTAAAATCCACTTTTTTACTTTTAGCTTCATCCTCTTATCCCTACGGAGAGTCGCCACAGTATGTGCTGCTTTCCCATACATTTCTTTTAGCCGTCATATCTGAATCCACTCTTTTCTTAAGCATATCCTGTTTCACACAATCCGTCCATACTTTCTTCGGTCTTGCTCTACCTTTGTAGCTTCATTTTAGCTTTAAAAGTATTATTAAATTGCGAATTTTGAATCTTTTCGTCAAAAAATTGTGACGAAGCTAAATTTTACCAATTAAATCTTGTTAAATAAATAACGATGGCCGCGCCGTGTCCGGAATTAAACCTTCTATTAAGTTAGAGTCGATTGTGAGCAGCGGAACAATTTCATAACGATTCTTTTAATTAAAAATACAAAAAAATAAACTTTAATTACCAGTTATACATATACCACAGTAAAAATGGTTGGTTTACATTATGCCAGTAAAGTAAGCCAGTAGAACTTAAAGTCAGCACTGGCATGCCTGACAATAACCCTGGCACACGTGGACCAGTGTATTGATAAGGACTTCAAAGAAACTATGTGGCACAAAAGTGTAACATACAAAAAATTGTTTTCATATAAAACCTCCTTCGATGCCCGAGTACAAAATAAAAGCTATTTTATTTTTGAAAATGCTATACTAAATAGATTAATGTCACAGTATATTTAAACGTGTCTCACGTAAAAATGTCGTAGATGTCTACGTCACAGATGAAAAGAATAAAACAGATTGTGTCGCTCACCGCTAAATCTAGTTTTCTCACCTTGATGTAGTGGTTATTTTTATTTCGAGGTTACACACAGGTTGCGTAGGGGATATAAAAATGATACGAATTATTTTATTTATCTTTGTAAATGTCGGTTCCTAAGTACGGCTTACGGATAGATTTTTCTTTGCTACGCCTTAAGACCAGTTTTCACTTTCTGTGCAAACTTGCACTTTCGTATCACAGTTTATTTTATTTCAAAGGTAAGGTTAACTGACAGTTTTAAAATTGAAAAGCAGCAAAAATAAGACGAATAAGTGGCTTTTGTTCCCCCAGTGTTGTGACAAGATGAAATTTCAAATATCGAATCTCGATTAAACGACTTGGCATAAAACGCTCCATCTATCTATACATATAATAAAATTGAAGTGTCTGTTTGTAACATCAAAAGAAAAATTCCAGATTTCGGAAATGTGATGTATTTGCGTTACTGATAACGAAAATCGCATTCAAAAATTTTTTGTCTGTCTGTCCGTAAGCCGCGTTTGTTCCGGGTTGCCTCCGAAACGGCTGGGTCTGTTTCGACCGGACTTTCACTGAAGGGTAACTGACATATACGGTAATATTATGGGCTACTTTTTTATCTCAACATTGCGTGGACGAAGTCGCGGGCAACAGCTAGTAGGTTATATAT
Source organism: Papilio polytes (assembly GCF_000836215.1). Classification (NCBI taxonomy): domain Eukaryota; kingdom Metazoa; phylum Arthropoda; class Insecta; order Lepidoptera; family Papilionidae; genus Papilio; species Papilio polytes. The sequence continues at coordinate 3,282,075 of NW_013525035.1, read as the reverse complement.
CTAAGCATAAGGTCGTGTAGTTATAATTACAGAGCGACGGAAATCATTGACATATAAAGTTAGCGTGCGTTGTATTTATTTCCACGTGACGTGACCCAGACGGCTGACCCCGCGGCGCCGCACTTCGATCGACTCTTCGGCGCACTATTAGACCTCATACCACAGATATTCGAGTATAACACTAGCTATAGAGTAGACGTTACGAGCTATCCTTCCAATAGTAAAACATAATTGAACTGCAAATTATGATAGCTCATTAGCAAACTTCTTTTGCGGGATTTTGTATATCCATGTGGATTTTAAATATTTTCTGAAAGAATGAACCGATAGCAGCGCTTCTCTGCCTTATTTGACTATAATCGTCAGTACAACTGTGATAATATACAACTAAACGACCTTGCAGTAATTTTGAGCTTATGATTTTATTGTAATGGCCTCTCTATTGATATGTTAAATGTCTGGATCATGCATACTAAGGTGACGCGATAACATCTAAAATATAAGTAAATTGTTCTATGACTTATGTTCTGATTGTAGACGAAGATTGTGCTTGCTTTATTAAACAGATGTTTGGAAATTAACGTATTCGATGCCTAAAATGTTGTATATTAACACGATATTCGACACGTAATAATTGTGTTTTATTTTTATTACCTTCACTTCTGTAGTAGTCAATTATTGATAGAGATATATTGATATTTTCAATATTTACCCCTTGTTAACTTTTATTATAACTTTTCTGTTTTTGTCGATGTTATGAATGATCAAACTTTTTTTAAATTAATGACTTGATTATATTAACTATTTGTTTTATTTCTTAAACCAATCATTTATAAGGCAACTAGCTATTGTTTTCGACTTCGTCCTCGTATTAAAAATGGAAAATAAAATCGAAATTGACTTGTTACAATACGTACAATAATCCAAAGATACAAATCTTTCCTCTTTAAAATATTAGTATAGATATAACTAGATTTTGTTTAATTATTCACTTTACGTTCTTCATGGCTAATCAATTTAATTTAGAAGGTTCCTACCTCATCGTAACAGCACATGTGACCGCATTAATTCAACATTTACGATAATCGTTTTCAATTCGCTAAAGAGGAATTCGAAGCTAAGAGGAAATTGGGAGGAAAATTGATGCACACGAGAGTTCGCATTTTTTAATTATAATTAAAAAATTCAAATATTGTCTACTCATTGATATTTTATTATAATACAGTTTTAAATTGTCTTCCTTTATTTAATCTAATAAAACGTATTACGTTAGACAGAGAATTTATGTATTTGCCAATTCCTACATTTATAGATCTCAAACCATCAACACTAAAGCACTTTTTTATTTGTAATAATTTTAATTTCTTGCTTTATTTTACTCTCCCTTGAGAAAAAGGTAAATAACAATTTAACTAGAATTATTTATTGTTCTAATAAAAAATCACACATATCATTGGTACAACTTAAATTATAAATTATTCTCAAAATTATTCATACCAACATTACTATCCGCATCTAGAAGATGACAGTCCTCATATTCATTGCGTTTCTCTTCAACTTTGTCATAATTATTCTTGCACAAGAAATCACTATCGCATACAAAATCATTTCTTCCATCTTCAATGATATTTTCATCGAAAGTTGTTTCTCTGAACCGTTTCCCAGTTTCGTTAGTGTAATTTTGATATCTCTCTATTTCAAAATCAGGTGATATTGTCTGTCCTTCGTTAACGGTTTCCTTTCCAAGTATATCTTCTGCTTCTATATTTGCACTAGGAATAGACGTGTCTGGTATTTCATTAAAATTAATCCTATTTACACTCTCATTTTTAACTTCATATTTCAGTTCAGACATATCTATACCTTCGCGAGTCTCCAATAACGGTTTTATATTCATTAAATTATAATTAGCTACCATTCTAGAGTCCCAATGATTTGGAACTACATTTTCGGACGTAGAAGCTTCTAGATCTAAGTGTACATCTTCTCCGATCTTTTTAAAGCTACCGAGATTATATTGAAGCGGTATAGAGAAGGAAGGAAGATCCATTTGAGAGTTTTGTCTGGTTGGGAGCGCGGATATGTGGATAGCTGGTGCTGGCTGCTTACTTTTAGATCCGTAGTTACTTATGTTTGAAGATTCAGCTAAATTGATGACTTGTGGTGATGACACTGTAAAAAAGTAAAGAGTAGCTACTAACCCAAAGTTCTAAAATCGATTTGTGTAACGTCTTATAGTCTATGTCTGGTGTTAACTTACCAGGTATTGTAATGAAGTCCCTCATCTCCAGCGCCAGTGCAGAAGGTGAGCGAGGGTCAGGGGAGCGTCCGCCGCGGCCCGGGTAACTATCACAGCCTGCTTTCTGCTGCTTGCGCCACTTCGCACGACGGTTTTGAAACCACACCTGTAATGGTAAGAATGTTTATTATCAATGTAATTGTAATTACAATAACTTGACACATTGTATGTATTTTTTTAATTTTCATATAATAAATTTTATAAATTCATAGTTAGAGACTAACAATGGAGTAACCGTTTTAACAAAATCTTTGTCGTTCTCTTAAAAACCACAAACATATACCTAGTTATCAATGTGTCCTATTGAATACAATGGGATTACTAGCGCCAGTAACAGTGTGATATAGGTAGTAATGAGGGCGCCATCTTGTGTCTGAGGACAAGATTTTGCATGACCGGAGTAAGTTTTACTTTAGTTCCTACCTGTACCCTTGCTTCGGTAAGATCTATCCGCATAGCGAGCTCTTCCCTGAAGAAAACATCGGGATAATGTGTTTTATGAAACGCCGCCTCCAGCTGCTCCAGTTGTATATTAGAAAACGTTGTCCTGGGAACAAATTATTCATATTACAATCAGAGAAATCATTATATAACTATCTCGAATTGTTTTAGTAATAATATAATTACCTGTATCTTCTCTGTTTACGTTTCGGAACGTCGCTCTTTGAATCTGAAAAGAAAGAGGAAAAAAAGATATTTGTAGCTAAATGTAATAAATTCACACTTTTTGCAGTCGTTCTTTTCTATGCTAGAATAAATAGCAAAGCAGCTTGGTTTTTGATTTTGAATCTCAATTACATTTTTACCTAAAATCTACTTCTATACTAATATCTTACTTACTGATCTTACTAATATTATAAATGTGAAAGTTTAGATGGATGGATGTTTGTTAGAGTTTGTAGCCTAAACTGCCGAACGGATCTCGATGAAATTTGGCATATATGTAGGAGATAGTCTGGAAGAACACATAAACTACTCACTTTTGTTTTTTTTTTCCATGAGAACGGAGTCGCGGGCGAAAGCTAGTAATATTATAAAGAGAAAAGATTTGTATTTTTGTATGTATTGAAATAACTCAAAACTACTGGGCCGATTTTAAAAATTCTTTCACCAATAAAAAGTACTTTATCAGTCAGTAACATAGGCTTTATTTTTTATAATTTCCTAATTTCACGCGGTCGAAGTCAACAGCTATTATGAAAAAAGACTTACTGGAGCTTGGTGAATATTCCTCGTCATCTTCATACTGCTGTGTCTCTGTTACGTCCTCCGTATGCTCAGCGGTTGCATACTCGCTGCTTTCTGTTTCCGGCCGGTCGCAGAGTACCGAACCTGGACCTAGCCTAGAATACGAAATACAAGTTGTAAAGGCCATACACTAAAGTTAATCGTGTACTTATTGCAGGTTACATAATCGCCTAATATGAAAAATATTGCCGACGACGCCAGATGAACTGCAACTAGCGGTTTAAATGCCATCCTCAGTAGAGTGCATTTTTGTGATGCGTCTTAAGTAAAGAAGAATGGTAGATATCCCTTATAATTTAAAATTACTGCTTATGTTACTACTAAAGTCTTTGGTGTAAAGATTTAAACATGTATGGCTGACAATTTCCAAGACTAAAAGTAGGTCTACATTAAAAAGTCATAGTAATTGAGTGCCTTAAAATATTCAAATATCTTAAAACGTGCGTGTCTTAAAACCTTTGACTAAACTATCGTTCGACTGCTTAGTCTCGCTTTTATTCCTATGAGATTATATGGAGGTGCGCACACTACTTATTTTTTAGTTGTGCAACTAAACAGTTGAATTAGCTGCGAAACAATTGACAATCGCACATCAGTTGTGCGAGAGTATAGTCAAAGGTGTCCGCTCGCTCTTTAGTATAATTAAGAATTTACCCATTAAAAAGATTAGGAATGTTGTAACAGAAACTTGTGGTGGGCGATACGTCATCATTCAAGATGGCCGCGGAATCAAACCCGGCGCTGGTGCTCGCCTCGCGTCCGTCTAACGATTCTTCCATCTAGAAGAAATGTTTTAAGTACAATACAATAAATACTTTTGTTATTGATTTTTGTGACATTTTTGTTTGTATCATTTAAGGGAAAGAAGCAACCGATTGCAAGACCATGGCACTTTATTGAAAATGCTTTATTTCTGAAAAAAAAGAAATGTGACAATCACACTCGAATCCTAACCTAACGCTAAACATTGCTAATTTTTGATTATTTCAAAGTCTCTTCGATAGCTTTTGTTTTGGTCCAGTATATTTTCTTTTATGTTTTATTTTTAAAGTAGGTAAATAACGTATGATGTAATGTGAGTGTAGAAAGGTACTTAGAATTGTACAAGTAACGTCGCCGACAGCACTTAAATTGAATTAAATGTCTATAATTTAGTTAAGTTTATTAAATTACTAGTAAATGAGTATAATTTGTGGCGTTTCCCCGTTTGCACTGACAGTTTGGTTGATGCTTCTGGAAAAGTGTGGTCTTTTCGCGCCAAAAGTTTGACACGCGTCATCGTTACGTCACTGTTCGCGCCAAAAACGTTCGCAAATTAAATGTTGTTGATTTCTAATTTGGATGCTGTTTAGAACTGTGATTTTTCTCATTACGCTGTATTGAAAATGATATTTAAAAATTCTTGAATTTGATCGTGCCTTTTATTGTTATGATGTGAAGTGATGTATAAAAATATAAAATTATTTTATGAAGTGTTTACATTTTTAATACGAGATTGTACTTTTATTGAAATGTTTTTGTAATTTATTTAAGTTTAAGAATTAACTTAATTAAAAAAGTTGCATAATATTCAAAAATTCACAATGAAAATTTAGTTTTTTTTTTAACATAAACCAATCTTTAAAAAACGTGCCAAAGAATTAATACAATCAGTTCTCTTATTTTTCTACAATTAGTATGTTTTTCTTGATTTTTTGCTTTTAATTAAATCAAAAATGCCATAAAACATTGCAATATCAAAGAAAATTGAAAACTTCGTCACCTTTAAAAAAAAATTCATCCACCAGTATTAATTTAATTAAGTTATAATTTAATTTAAACTTACAAATTAGATTATTTTTTAATTATATTAAATAAACAAAAAATTTAAAACTTACCTTACGGAAAAGTGTTGGCAAATCTGCGTTCTATAATAATGGTATTGGTTTTAAGCAGGAATTTAGTTGTATTGCTGAAGGCTGTAGCTATTGTCACGTGGTCACCGCTACTGAAGTGAACACCCGCGCATCCACTGCCGCTATCCGAACAGCAAATGAATGGAGTCGCATTACTTTTCGTTACTAGAATCAAACGTAGTGTACTTTCATTTTTACCTGTGGTTTATCTTTTTAACATTTTTTATATTGTATTTTATTCTTGAAAACATAATTAGTTATTTGTCAAATGTTATGTTCGATTGTAGTTATTGCAAAAACAAGAGAAACTAGTTTTATTTACTAAAATCACACAGTTCCTGTTATTGAGTTCCTTAGAGGCACAAGACGACCTGGCCTCTAATGTCTATCAATCTCTAAAATCTAAATTTTTTCTTAACTACAGCCTCTTACTCGTAAACTTTTATTGACTATGTCAACGAATTGAAATTTCCAATCCCACTTTGACTACTAATCTTAAATATGGAATCTACTAATTTTAAAATATGGAATGTCTTTCGATATGTGCATTTTCTCAAATATCAGAGATAGGGATCACTTCTATTTTTTTTTTAATTATCTAAAACGAATCGACTCCATATCTTTATCTAGTATCTCGGCTAGAAAAGCATGACGTTTATTACATCGTGTCACACATGGACAGGAGGCACGTGCCCGGGCTCGGTGTGTGCCTTTCGGTGCTAAGCCAAGCTCAGCTGGTGTGCGGGGGTTACGGGGGGAGGTAGAAGCCCCACAAGTGCAGCTGTATCGCTGTCATGCTGCGGCTTTACGTGCTACTGCCTTGTTTGAACCAACGACCCCGCAGTTTATCACCCCAGAACAATGATCACCTAATTTGTAATCTATTGACACATGATAGAGTATAATTTTGATTGTTCAGTTGGAATGTACGTTTTGATGTGATTTTGTTTTGATTTAAAGAATCGATGAATTAAGTGGTTCATGTTACAAAATTATTTGACAACCTTTTTTTAAATGTGCCTGTATTAAACTCGTTGTAAAATAAAGGAAACATGTTATTCAAAATCTTAACATCTCTGAATATATATTGCCTAAAGAAATGTGTTTACAACAATCAAAACACTGGTTAGGAACATTTTACTCAATTACAAATTCTGACTAGCAAACAGGTATCAATAGTCAAGAATAGTGAATTTAATAGTTAACTGCTGTTTCTTTAATTTTACAAATCCTTTGATAAAACTACGCTTTCATGTGCTGAAATAGTTAACTAGTTACTTTACTATTATTACTATTACTATTAAACTCTGTATTGTCCATATTAAAATTATTTTCTAGGCATCAGCTGAAGAATTTTGACAGAATCTAGTCGGTCAAATAATACTGTATTTTTAGTACATTGTTACCGATTCTCTTTACGGTAAAATTTACATAAAACATGTTAATTTAGATATTCAGAAAATGAACGTGTTTTATGTAAATGCTTTCTAAATATTTTCAATATCCTTAGAGGTTTGAGGTTAAGGGTAAAATAAAACATCGACTTCCATATGAATGTTAATTCATATTAAATAAATAAATACATTTTATTGTATTTTTTTTAAATAAAACTATTGTGACTATGTTGTAGCAATTCTCAACAACTTTAGTATATAATACAACATATAGTGACGCCGGACGCGCTTATTGCTTAGTACTAGATTTACACAACAATTAATAACTAAAAGATATATATTAGGTGAACTCTTCAATATACATAAATGGTAAGAATTACAATAAGTTAGTAAGTTTTGTTTATGTTACAGAAAATAAAGACCTGCCCACTCGAATTAACACTAAAATTAATATTTACTAAAATTAAAATGTCTTGAAATATGGTAATGTTTGACATAGCATATTCTGTATATGGTAAGTTTGGACACAATATAAATATAGATGGACAAAATTACTTGACCCGGTTAAGTAACATTAAATTGCAATAGCTCACTAGCGCCCCGCTATTAAAGTCTTATGTTTTATCTCATATGTCTTCTCCTCACTTAGCTAAGTTTTAAACATTGATCTTTATAAATGGATAGGATTGTTTGGATACATTTTTAGTTCATCCCTAAAAGCGCCTGTTGATGTTCACAGTTGATTCTATCTCTGTTATTAGATCGAATCCTCATTACCTTACCAAATGCAACCGAAAATATCGCAAATTCCGCAGGCTCAAAATACCACCTCTTGCCTGTCCATTTATAGAGGTCAGTGGCTTTTAGTATATTTATGTTACTACAGAAGCATCGACTCTGACCGGGTCAGTTATGTTTGTCTCACTACAAATGTCAAATTTGTGTCACATTAGGAATAGGTTCATTTTTAAATTATTTTAGAATAGACACATGAACACAGAGAAATTATATCTTTGGCTTCAAGCGAAATTTACAAAAGCAAATCCATCCAAACTTATAAAAGCTTTACGATACCTATAAAATGACAATAGATTTATTGAAATTTGAAAGAAAAATTGCACATTTCATAAACATACCTCACAGCCCCCTCAAAGTTGAATTTTAATACCAAATTTACCATAACAAAAAACTGTTAATTGCTGAATTCATACTAACATTGCTAACTCTTTTATTCTTTCATAAAAAACTGAAATAGCAATATACTTTTGTATAAATGGGAGCCTTACGTTAATCTTGCAATAATCCACACTTTAAAAAATCAGTTAGTAAATCGATTTCATTTAAACCAATTTAAGTCTTACACCACTTACATTAAGGTTTATAATCAATTGTATGTAATTGCAAAGACATAAGGTATGAAAAATACGCTTGAAAAAAATATCAGCCCATTTGTTTGTCCTCATTAATAATTATAATATTATTTTTAATTTTATTGCAGATTTTTCATCTACATTATTTAAATATTAAATTACGAAACTTTTAATCAATTCCTTTCGTTTTAATTTAACAAGTTTCTATACATTAAAGTTTTGAGAAACGAAAACATTTCAATCAGCCACAGTCATTCAACAAAAATAATAAAAAGTAAATCACAAAAATCTTGTATCTTGTTAAAAAAATCTTTTAACGAAACTTTTTTACGCGTGACAAATTGACAGATAAATAAAAAAACTAAACTATTAATTTTATAAAGCTGTGGCAGATATAAACGCATCACAACACAATCATCAGCCGATACAGGTCATTCTTACAAACATACATTTTTATATAGAGATTCAATGGATATAATAAATTTTTATTGGACAGAATGTTTAGACGATAATTTTCTGTTCCTTAGAACAATAAGGTTTAAGGACCGGTTAAGCTAAAATAAGCTTTCAACAGTTTACAATTAGGATCAAATTAGGTTAATCGTACTATTCAGATTAGAGGTAGTGTCCTCGAAATACAAGCATAGTACTCTGAACTGCCACATTCAGAGTCACTAATTGGTCATTTAGGGAGCCCCTTAGTGTACACCTATGCTAATAAAATAAATTGTATTTTTGTATGTTACAAACAAACTAAATTCTTTTGCCATTAGAAAGTTCCATTATCACTGATAAAAAGGCTATACTTGAAACTATTTCTTTTTAATTCCGCGAGAAAGTCACGGGCAAAAGATAGTTTAGTATAAAATCTACAATAAAGGACTAATTAAGTAACACTTAAAGGACACTGAAAGCGGCAGTTGGTTTTAAAAATCAATACGAACTTCACAAGATGAAAAACACATCAAAATGAAATAGAATTTAGTTCAATTTTTTTTTCTATCTACCCACGTATCAAATAGTAGAAACAACAAGTCTACGTAACCGGTACAAAGTCAACAGTGTTTAAATTACCGTTTGCATTGACGAAACATTCACTTAAAATATGTTTTGTGTAAATGTTTTGGCAATGCGAACGCAAACTCACCACCGGTCTCTCTTTTATTATAAAAAAGACTGAATAAGAGAGAAGCCGGTCCATTTTAATACTTAAGATCTAATCAGTTATAAAATATGGTAGTTTCAGTAAGTATCGGTAACGTTTAGGTTTTTAACTAAATAAAAAATGTGAAATCGAAACATCAAGTAGAAAAGCTAAATATAAAAAAAACATTTATTATTTTCAAGTAACTTGTCGGCTCAAGGTTAACGTTTTATTCTAAAGGAAATGCTAACTAACATGTATTTTTTAATGAACTCAGAAATAGTTTTAATTATGTGGATCTAAAGTAGTTGTGAGCATTTAAACACGTATAAAAGTATTTTGACACTACTAAATGACAGCTGTCAAATGTGACATTTGATTATAACATAGAGTAGTTCAGAACAGACATGGAATTTTAGTAACATCTCTATGGTATATATTGAAGTTTCTTAGATAGGCCATGTTAAGGTAAGGATGATGAGACGATAATATTTTTAAAAGGGCAAACTTCAAAAAACATCTCTAGAACTGTTACTTGAACTACTATTTCAACTTTTTTTTTAAATCGCCTACAACACTAATAAATTCCTCAACAATATGAATAAATTCGTAATTCCAATATAAATATAGTGGTTGTAACTTTTTTTTCTATTTAAACGTTTTTGTGCTGAAAAGAATTTGAAAAACATCAGTGAATACTACTCAGCTATGTAGTAAACTATTCTGAACGTATGTACAATTATTCTAAAGAAAGATGAAAACTTTTAAATGCAGAATTAATTAACTGTTAATATTTCTGTCTTTTTTATAACACGCGTGGATGTTAAAAATTGTTACTTTAATTATTTTGACAACATAATATAGGCACTTTGAATAATTTGAATCAAAAATAAATTCAAGAAAAAAGAAAGAAAGAAATAAGAATTTTAAATACAGTAATTTCTGGCAATGTTGAATTGTCTATGGACTTATTTTGGACAATATTAGTGTTAAAATTAATAATACAAACATGTCTGTTTTTAATAAGTCTGTTATTACAGCCTTATAAAGATTTAGACAGGAAATAAAGGTTAATAATTTCTTATTTCCATTAAATTCTACTTTTCATTTTTTTATTAATTTTAGTTTATCTTATTTGTCAATTTTTTAAACATCAATGAATAAAATTCAACGTTTTTTAATATTGCATTTAAAGTATGTTAGATAAATCAAATAACATTTGTTAGAAGTGCCTGTTTATGTCATCAAAAACCCCATAAATCTTAATAAAAACCATTCTATAGTACCCACGCTATAGCCAACCAACGTATACTAAAATGAACCACCCATTTCGCTACAGAACTCTAAATTGCTTATCCAAAAAACCTGGACCCAAACGTTTCCGAAAATACCACATTATTCCTCCATTTTTTGACGATTGATAATTTTCTCGATGTCAATATTAAAAACTAGTCTTTCAACTTTTGACACTTCTCTTGACACTTGTCAAATCGTTGTCAACGATGTTAAAGAAATTAGAACAGTGAAATTGTTGCCTTATATTAGGCATAAAAACATACAATTCAAATTACATTGAAATAAATTTCATCTCTATCTCACAAATTTCATTTATATGAAAATTGTGATGCGAAATCATATTTCGAAAATTTCTCAAGAAACTATTCGCTTATTTTGTAATTGTAAATAACTTTGCAATTATAAATAACTTGTGATTACCTTTCGGAGTTACTCGTTAGTACAAAATGTACTTTATTCCATTGAAACAAGGTTCAAACTTTAAACAAGCAGTAGCGTCAGCAAAAAATATACTTAAAACTCGATTGATTAAAGATGGCACTTAAGAAAAACATCTCGCTGAAGACATCGAAGGTTGCGGAATATTTCGAGATTCTGGAATATTCCGATTTCGAGATTGTGGAATACTTCGACTTGGAGTTTGTGGAATATTCCGTGTGCTCTAGACCTCGGTGCTCTTGCCGACCTGGCCCTTGTCGGGCACTCCGCTGGCGCTCAGCTTGCGTTGTCTCGCGGGGAATATGCCGCCGAAGAGACGACCTATTCAAAAGATTAGTTTTAAAATTTGTTCAAAAACATTGTTTGAAAATAAATAATTTATGAAATTTACTGTTTTATTTATCTTATTTGTAAAATAAATATTATGAAAGAATAATCATAATTAAGAGAGTATTCTACAAAATAATTACTGTTTAAAAAGGAATCTTAATGCCTGGTCCACAATTGGCCAGTACAGTCCAACATTAGCTCAGGCCAAGCGTAGATTGTATTGACTCACTGGCGTCAGTTAGTGTTCACAATACAGCAAATTTATTGTCAGTCGAGTTATTAAGAGCTATTTTTCAACTGTACTGGCCAAGTGTGAACCAGGTGTAAATTTTAAATGGCTAGTGGAGGCGTCGTTTATCTCAGTGGGTGTGTACATATGTTGCCCCGCCCTGTACTACCTGATAGAATTTCTTGCGATACATAAAGCTATTATATAAGAGTACATACCTGGCGAGCGCTGTTCGTTGGGATGTCGTGGCGAGGTGGCATGCAGCGCGGTGCGGCTGCCTTGCTGGAAAGACACTGACATGCCACTGTCCAGCGAGCCTACCGACCCGCGCCGCTGCAATCGCTCCGCAGCTAGCGCCACTGGAATGTAGAACACACACTGACGTTTAAAACTCAATTTGAATACCGTTTATATTCCTCGAAACATATACCTAACTCTCTTTCTTCAAGAAGAGTGAGCGGGACGACAATACATAGTCAATAGTTAACGCTAGAAATCAGTCACTCTTGTCACCGAGGTAGCAAGTGTTTAGGCACTAGCAAAATCATCCCATAGTTTGGTTGTGTTTTAAGTAGGATATTGCGTTTAATACGATTTTTTACGTGAATTTTTTCAATTGGAGGTTCAGATTTAAAATATTATTGTTAAGAACTTTGTAGTTTAATGATGTTATAATATGGCACATGAAATGAAATATGGCTATTAATAAACGTGAATATCAGAATTTGATTAATTAAAATAATTTAAATATAATACCGACCTGGATCATTGATATCGACTAGAGAGTTGCTGAGTACGTTCCTCTTGATTATGTTGGTGGGCGGCGGGTTCTGCGGCAGGCGCGAGGGCGCGGCGGGTGCGGGGCCCGCGGGCGGCGGCGGCACCGACACGCTGACACAAACAAATACAAATTAATATATATAATTGTAACTAGCTTACTCGACTCCGTCCGCGCGGAATTAAAAAACAAATTCAAGTAGCCTATGTGTTCTTCCAGACTATCCTCTACATCTATGCCAAATTTCATCTAAATTCGTTCAGCCGTTTAGGCTATACTTAAACATCCATCCATCCATTTAAAATTTCGGATTTATAATATTAGTATGACTAGTGTAGTTACACTGAGACTAACTCTCGCCGGAATGGCGCGCTATTCTACGTCTGAATGACATTGACAGCTGTCAGATAGGGAGGGGACGTACATGCCAATTATCTAGTGTTGCGCTAATGTAAACAAATATCAATTTTACAAACATTATCAATATTCTAAGTGCATGCAAGAGGTCTTAATTCAGTCTATTTCCTTTCCTCACCATTTTTGTAAGGACATGGGATGGGGAAGTGAATTTGATGGTGGAGATTCATAAGAAGTTCGCTATAGTTTATCTAAATAAGATTGATTAGTTTTTCCTGTCTATATAGTACGGTATTTCCCTTCAAACAAAGTTAATTCAATACTTCATATAAGTCATTTATCAAACTAATATATCTTATTTAGACAAACTATATAATCATCTGATGTTAATCGTAATTATCGATCGTTTACTTGTACACATAAATAATACATACCCATGCACATGCACGTGGTCCATACACTGCTGGTGGTCAATCTCTACGTCCGCCACACCGCTGTCACGATTCTCCATCACTGGAATAATATAATAAACCTTCTTAAATAGTGTTATTTAACTTTATTTACAAATAAATCTTATCAATATTATAAATTCGAAAATTTTGATGGATGAATATTGGCATAGTATAGTCTGAAAGAATACACAGGTTATTTCCTTTTTTTAATTTCATGCGGATGGAGTCTATAGGATGAGAATATTTTTTTTTATAACATATGGTGGCAAACGAACAAGCGGCCACCTAAACCCCCAAAATGGCGAAGCGACAGCTGCCCATAGACATCCGCGATCGCAGATGCGTTGCCTACCCTTATCCAACGGAGGAGGAGACGCACATAAAGAGGATATTGCTCCTTCCTATGCATCTCCTCCATCGTCAAATCCAATTGCCCTTACCATCCTCTCCTTATAAGAAAAGGGTGGTAAAGAGAAAGGGACTTAAATTAGGCCTCCGGCACCACACTTATCAGACGAAACACGGAATTGCTTCCATTTGACGCCAGACTTCTGTGTGGTCGTGGTATTACTGGGAGCGTGCCGGCCCTGCAGTGCTGAGATGTTAAAGCAAGTACTACCACTGTTAAATATTACACATCTTCAGCATTTAAGTTGTATAGCTTTTTTTACATGTATGGATGGATGTTTGTTAGAGTTTTTAGCCTAAAGGGCTGGACGAATTTCGATGAAATTTGGTCTGGATGTAGACGATAGATAAAACACGCAGGCTACCCTTTTTTTTTTAATTCCACGCGGACGGAGTCGCGGGTGAAAGCTGGTTTAGTAATAAAAATTGTATTTTTCGCACTCGCGCGAAGCTTTAAGCCAACTGACCGTTCCTGTTGTTAGCGTTGGGCCGCCCCTTGCCGCGGTTGAGTTCGCCCTCAATGCGCATGGCCTCCATCTCGTCCATCTCTGCGACGCTCTCGCGCAGGTCCTCCGCGAACTTGCAGCGGTCGTGCTCGTTGCGCGCGTTGAACGTCGCCAGCCGCCGCCCGTCCACGCGCCGCGATAGACGGATACCGAAAGGGTAGTCTGGAAGGAAAAAAAATCATTTCGTTACATACAACTATATAAATATATATACTAATGTTATAGAAAGATTTGTATTTTTTCACCATTAAAAAACTAAGTTATTAGTGAATAACATAAGCTACTTGTTTTGTCATTATTTTTTTAATTTAACGGGGACAAGTCGAGAGCAACTGTCACTGTAAAATATTTTTTAACTTAGCTACATACGTATATTTTGCTTTTCTTCAAAAAATTTATCTTTCAACGACAAGAGTTAAATAGTGTAGCTATCATAACAGTGGTATGGTGAAACTTTTCCCCGAAGAATTGGACTCGACTGGGAAGGGAATATATAGAAAGGTGGAAAAAGTTTCTATACATTCCCTTCTCTGTCCATTTAAACTACATCAATAAGTTGTAAACGTCTAGGCAGCGTACAATTTACTTTTTAGCAAAATCAGGTGGCCTCTTGTTCATTTACACTATAGGAAATGACTGAATGAAACAGTGAATTGCGAGTTAACGAGTGAGTAATTGAACGAACGACTTACGTGGCACTGAGAAGAGATTAACGAGCATGCCGCAGAGGGGGAAAGACTGGCGGAAGCTGTACGTCACCGAGGACTTCTTCTTGCTGAAGATCTTCGTGATGACCAGCAAGTCGTTGAACAGGAACACCTGGATACGTCACAATGGAACATAATGTCAATACCATTGTTGAACTTTCAGACAGTACATACGAGGAAGAAAAAATTCTAATTAAAAATAATATTGTTTTAATCTAGTGATGAAGTAAATAAATTTAAATAAAAAGTGAAAAGAAAAACAATTTTTTAGATGACTTATCTTAAAATTGAATCAATCTTACAGCCAGACAGTCCCTAGTTTTGTTAGACATTATTTAACCTTGTTTTGCCTAATTTTATTAAATAAATCAATAACAATAATTATAAAAAATAATAAGTATTTTGTAGTTTTCTATTATTGTATGTTGCATTCTCGATTTAATTTTTTTACATTGAAATTATGAGTAATTTCGATTTATTTGACAGCTTATGTTCACCTACCCTACTGTACCCCCCGCTAAACTGTACAGTAATCCGGCATTTGCAAAGCTAAGTATAACATTATTATCTCTGTCTGTTCATAAGGATTGGAGTAGGACGACAGTGTTACCTCCCGCTGGTGCACTCCGGGGCGCTCCTTCTTGTGTATGTCAGGTATCTCGTAGAGGCGGCAGTAGCAGACGAGGCGGCGGTGCGGCAGCGCCAGGTGCGGCTTCTTGCCCACTATCGTCGCCTGCACCTTCATCACCTGTAATTATATATATGTATTTGTATAGTACAACTAACATATTTTTGTAATATACATCTTCACTTTTTGACATAAAGCAACACGAAAATTATATTTTTAAAAGGTACTGAAAACTGTATTCAAAAAGATTACTCGAGAAAAAGAGTAATCGTAATATATTTATTAGCGACTCCCTGTCAGCATAAAAAAGTATTATAAAATCCTTGTCGTAAAGACCGATAGGATATACAATTATAATAGGTCATTAGTATCAAAATCAGGATAACTACGACTCTCATAGGACACTTATGATTATCGCACTATACTTTAGTATTTAAAACACTTAAGTATTCAATACTTAGAAAAAGGCGACCAGCGACAACAATCCAATAAAGTCAGGTACAGCGTACAGTTCCTGCGTTTCGTGGTCTATACTAGAACGACCCATTACACTACAGTAATTATGTGCAGTACAGCGTTTTATGGTCGCTGTCGGGGGACAGATTAGTCAACTATCACTGTGCAATACCTGCTTGTGGTCGCTACTACAACGACCCATTCGAGTCACGACCATGTGTGCAGAACCTGCGTTTTATGGTCGCTGCCGTGTCCATTAGTGTCGTGTGTACCTGTGTGACGTGGTCGCTGCCGGGGCGGAATTCGCTGGCCTTGACGCGGTCGTAGATGCCGGCGAGCATGTCGCGGTCGATGTCGCCGCAGTCGTCGATGCCGCGCAGGTTGCGCACGAAGTCCTCCAGCGACATGCGCGCCTCCGGCTTCAGGTTCGGCGTGTGCAGGTCCGTGTTCAGCATTATTATAGCGAACGCCAGCACGAATATCTGGAAAATGGTAACCACACATATGTAAAATATACAAAGTTTTTTCGATACTTCTAATTAAGTCCAAGCATTTCATAATTTGAATTAAAATTAATTGGGACTGTTTACAATTCCACAATTTGCATAAACAACAAACCTCATACCATATAATTCTCTATTTGTTCTTATTATTTTAAAAAAAAACTGATTACAATACTTAACCGATTGAGACATTGAATGGGAAATTGAGAGGTATAAAAGCAAATATGCTTCAATCCAAATTATCAACATATTTTAAAACTACACATACAAAATTGTAGTTTAATAAAAATAATTGGACTATACGTAATTGCTTTTAAACACCTCAATTCAGAATTAATGACCGATCTATTCATTAAAAGTCAATCTTGCTACCAATAAATTTTTTAATCGATTTGAAATCCCTAAATAATGTCTAATCTGAATATTTGTTGAGTATTAGAGTTACATACTGTGTCTTGTGTGCGCAGACGCTGCACAAAATCTGTATTGCAGACGCAGTAGCGGCGCGCGAAGGCCTCTACCAGCCGCTCTATCTTCTGCGCCTCGCCCGGCAGCCGGAAGTGCGCCTGGTAGCGGCGCAGCGCCACGTCCACCGCCATACCGGACAGATCCAGCTCGTTCACGAAACATCTGGAAACGTACGATATAGGGATGCATAATCCGATACGATATATTGATGGATCGATACAGTGATACATTAGATTTTTGTATCGATATAACACCATTGGAACCGCTAGTGGATTGAAACACGAACACTGTTCATCGTATAAAAATTATTGGTACCTAATTTGTATAAAACTTAGAAGTTAACAAACTACAGCTTAAAACATTTATTTTATATTGAACAGTAAACCCAATTAATTGAAAATTATTAAAATTTAAAAATTCATGGCAGTTACCAGGAATTATTCGTAATGTAGCCTTAGTACCGGTAAATGTAATAAAAAACAAACTGAATAAGTTAGTTCTTACTTCTACACACCTTCTAGTTACAACATAAGCAAAATTAACAAAATTACTGTTAAAGTGCAAACATTTACATTTTTCTAAAAAATAAAATCTAGCAATAGTCTGAAAAATTACGTCTTGTTATATTTTGAGCATTTGCTACAACCAGTTAGTATATCTCAATAATCGCGCAAACTATGTTCCGCCTCTGATTAGATCCGAATCTGTTTAGGTTTATTCATTTTTATTGTTAAAATACACAGTTATAAAAGTTGAATTAAAATGTAACTTTATTTCTGTTTCGTCAAAAAAAAAATATTATTATGAAAACCCACAACCACAATCATTAATAAGATAATTAAAATTTGGTACTTTAAATTAATTAATTGTTAATTAATATAAATAAATAATTAAATAAAATAAATAATCAGCATAATTAATTTTATACTAGATCGATCAAACATCGAACAGACAGGATCTATCCAAACATCCAATGTATCGATCAATATCGATACAAAGTGCCTGCATCAGACATTCTAAACATATTTCATTCAAATAAATAAATCCGCGACATGCTATCGCGGAGTTATAAAAAAAATTTTAGTAAGTAGACTATGCTATCCAGATCCGTTAAGCAAAGAGACAATATCACCTTCTAGGAGTCATCCGCGCACCTAAACATTTATACATCACGATGTAGATGGCGATGCACGCCATCTATCGGACAATATGTGCATTGGACAACTAACTTCGTCGTAACAATTTAAGTTGACTTGCCAACATAAGCACAGTTTTACGTTCTTTTTCAATGATATAAGAATCATACGCACAAATAAATATTGTTTAATTTTAAATTATATTAAACAATATTTATAAGTTTAATTACGTTTTGTAAAACCTCAAGTGCATTTATTTGACTCAAAATAACTAATTGTTACCTTTCTATTTACCGTATTTACTGACTAAATAATTTGAATATAAATAAAAAATCTCACATTAAATATGCAATAAGTATTAATTTAGAGGCCACTTAGGAACCCCTTAGTAAGTATAAGTAATAATCTTTTCGGCAGTACAGTTACTTCATAGTTTGTGTTCAGCGCCCTTTTTTCAAATTGAATCTCGATTATTGCTTTCGTTAGTGAAATAGACAAAATGTGTTAAAACGAGTAGTAATTACGTGGTACGAGACTTATCTAACGTTTTGTCAGTTTCTTAGATTTGTGATTTTTTGATCAGCAATTTCGTTCAAGTCACCTTGTGTAGGGGCTGAAGTGTTCAGTTCAACTTACTCTAGCACGGCCATATTGAAGGGGTTCTGCAGGTTTCCAAGGTACTCTCCGATCATCTGCTTGCTGAGACCCTTCCTGGTGATGAGGAAGCGCGCCACTCCTCGTGGGGAGTTCTCCAGAAAGCCACGCGAAATCAGGTACGCTATGCCTCGCTCTGGCTTCTTATTGAACAGGTTCAGACCCACGCGGTACTGACGTTTGCGGACCGTCTCCGATACCTGCAATGTTATATATAAATGTGATTAATATTGGTGCATTAAATACAATGATTTAATTTTTTTTTTTGTAGGTATAGAGCAATTGAAATTTTAGGACATCATAGCAATCAAAATGCACTCTATGATGATACTAGTTTTTGCACCTAAATTCGTTCGCGCGGGATTAAAAAAATAGTATCTAGCCAACGTATTTTCTACATCTGCGACAAATTTTAGCCATTTTGAATATACATCCACACTTTCATATTAATTATTATGATTCACCCATACATTCAAGTCATAAGGCTAATTTAGCGTTATGTTAGACTAGCTTTTGCCCGTGACTTTGTCTTCGCAGAAATAAAAATTCGAGATTAAATTTTAGACTAAATGTACCAAACAATAAAATGTTGCACCATTGCGTAGTCATCAACTAAATGTGAGAACCAAACATATCCCACGTGAAATGGTCCATCTTAGGTGGCCTATACCTTCTAGACTATTCTACGAAGGTGAGATACATACCGCGGTGACCTTGACGGGCTGGTGCTGATGCTGGTGCGGCAGCTGGTGCTGGTGCGCGACGTGTTCGTGCGCGGGGCGGCAGCAGGCGGCGGGCGGCGCCTCGTAGTAGGGCGGCGCGTCCTGCCGCTTCCACACCGCGTAGCGCTCGCCCTCGTACAGCGAGCCTGACGCTGTACGCTGGTGGAACTGGCCCTCCGCCATGTGGACTTCCTGCAAATGTACGTTATACAAAATTAGTAAGTACACGTTATTTAAATCGAATAATCACGAGAACGGATTCGCAGGAGCTAGCTAGTCAACTAATAAGTTGAGTAATCTGGAATTTTACCTATTTGAACTTTTGGCAGCATAAAAGGACATCTAAACAAATATTTCTTTTCACGTATTCTGACTAACTATTGCTCGTGACTTTGTATGCATGAAATTAAAAAAAAAAGCTTTTTAATGATGAGATTTTTTGAAATCGGCTCAAAAGTTTTTGAGTTTTATCAATACATACAAAAATTCAAAAATACAAAATTTTTCTCTTTATAACATAAAGTATAGTTATAGATATAGATGTAATAGTAGTTACCGGTGCTCTAGGCTGGTAGGGCTGGTGGTAGTGGTGGCGGTGCTCCTGCGAGGAGGAGGAGGAGGAGGACTGCACGGAGGACATGGAGCCGCCGCGCGCCACCGCGCCGCACTCCGCGCGCCGCAGCGACACCGGGCTCTCCGCACTGCGCACAACAACAACATTTACTTAATATTAGAATCAGAGACTCCATTTTCCAAGGTTCGATTCCCGCCTAATGACTAATTGTTATCGATTTTGATATATACATTTATCCGACGTTCTTACGGTGATGGAAAACATTCTTAAAAACACACTACTTAGTTACGTAAGATGTTAGCAATCTGATTATTGATTTTTATTTAGTAGAAAGTCTTTTACTATACGCTTTAGGCTACACATTTTCACGCTACTAAACATAGGGAGTAAATAAATAGAAGAAAAAAAATAATGCGTGGAAAGGACATAAATTACAATGCTGCCAATAGCAGCAAAAGGTTGCAATGGTTGCTTTTAAATAATTCTCAGTCAACGTCAAAACCTTCGTTAGCATTTAAATTTTGACATTTATAACTGAAATGTTACCATAAAATACAGTTTTTACACTCCAATGAGGATAAATTAGAAGTCAACCCGCACTTGATCAGCGTGGTTGACTATAGTCATCCCTAACGTAGTGTCCTAGCTCCGTAATGGGGACGTATAGTGAACTAATGATGATGACGAAGTATCAGGATGACATACTTAAGTGTAATACTGCTGGTCCTCTTGGGAACCTCTGGCGGCAGCCGTCGCGCGGCGGCCTGCAGCGCCGCCAGCTGCTGCTGCTGGCGCGCGCTGGGGGACGACAGCGGCTTGCCACCTGACGACAGCAGGTTGCCGTATATAGGACCTGGAATATGAACCAAATATAATTTAACATAATTCTCTCTGTAAATTGTATGTGTGTAATAAATTGAATGTGGATATAGCTATCCACATTCAATTTCATTTCATTCAAAGGCCGAGGAAGACAAAAGAAAGCATGGATGGAAAAGATAGAGATGTATGGAAGAGCAGCACAAATTGTGCCGACCCTTTTTAAGGACAAGGGCAGGTTGATGATGATGAAAAATTCATCTTATAAACGTAATTTTTATAAATTACTCATATCCTAAGACATTACGACATTGTATATGATCCTTCCTTAAAAAAAACATTTTTTATCGTAATAAATGTTAAAGGTTTTCAAGAGTATCTTTTAGTCCCTTTTTAACACATATATTGAATTTTTAATACATTTTCTTTTGTGGACTTCTTGTTTTAATTCATGAATGAACATTCTGGGATTTGTTGGAAGCAAAAGAGAACCACATTCAGTGGAAGGCATTAGTCTATGTCCAGCAGTGGAGCAGATAAAACCTGATGATGATGACGATGATGAATGAATGAACTAATAGAAACATACCAGAGTTATTGAGCAGCTGATGGTTATGCAGAGATTCATTGTGCGACGAGGATGTAGATATATTGGTGACTGACCCGCTCACAGAACAGCTGCACACCTGTAACACAACACAGCAAATAACCATCAAAATAACGGTAAAAAACATACAAATATACTTACTATAATATGTATAGAAATCGAATAATATTCATTATAGTTTTTATCAAGGTCTTTAGTTTACAAGACTCTGGTACATATTTACACATTTTTTATTACAATATCTTAACCATAGTTTAACAGTAAATAGATAAGAAACGCATCCGTGAACGATAAAACAAGGAGTGTAGGTTTTGCATTAAATATAGGGTAATAAACTTTACAACTTTTAAACCAATCACTGATTCGATAAAATAACTTATTAAAACAAACAAAAGAATTTTTGTATTACAACATTTTGATATTTTGTTTTTATAAAACTGAAATAGTATTAACAAATCTAGAACATCAAATATCAAGCAAATTGCAAATTTCAAATACAACTAAAATGTAAATATGCAAATCAAACACTTGAAAATACGTTAATCACACTAACATTATATTTCCCTTTCACGCCGATACCAATTACATTTATAGTCGCAATGAAATGTTCATTTTTCACTAATTTCTTTAACAAACGCCTTGTTTTATATCGACACATTGCGACTTCCTCGCTACACGTTCCGTGCCTTACTGATAACAATTACGTAGGTGCAAAGGATTCGCAACCGATAATTTTTCCAACAAATATTTGATCGGTACAAATTCCGGTATTATTTTATATTCTGTGTCATGTAAAGAGATAAGAGTATACGTAGAGCCTACACATTAAATACATTTTTAAGTCTTTGGTGTTGTATGAGTGAAATCCAAATCGTTATATTATATCAAAATATAACCGTAATGTTTTTTTTCTCTAACAATCTTGTATACCTATAACTGGATTTGTTATCATTCTTGTGTCTTATATGTTATTTCTTATGTAATTGTTCTATAACTTATCTGTTGGTGTACTTAATAAATAAATAAATAAATCAAATTTGTGAAATACTTTGTTAATACACAAGTACACATTTTAACGTCTAAGAAACACGAGAGTTCAAGTATTAAGTAATCCCCTCCACCAAATTAACCAGTTAGCTTTCCCATCCATAATAAGATGGTAAGCGGATGAGAAGTATCTTTACTAATGATGAGGAGAACAGAGGACTCTGCCAATATTAATCTTTATCTCAATTTTAACCTAAATCTTAATTCTTAATCTTACTAATATTATAAATGCGAAAGTTTAGATGGATGGATATTTATTAGAGTTTGTAGCCTTAACAGCTGAAAGAATTTCGATGAAATTTGGCATAGATGTAGAGGATAGTCTGGAAAAACAAATAGGTCATTGCATCCGCGTGGACGGAGTCGCTGGTGGGCTAGTGTTATATGTAGTTACCCCGCTATCGGTGTCATTCCGGTGATGCGGCGGCAGCTCGTTGACGATCATATGTATCTGGTGAGCAGAGTGCTGCACGCGCGCAACCATCGCCTCCACCATCGCCTCGTTTTGCGCCTCACACGCCATGTGGTTGCTGAAATAACATTGGGCATGTTTTATTGCCATTGCAGTAAAATAATGGTTACAGGCAGTCTAGCTATGAGGATACTTAATGTGGCAAGAGATTATGATTTGGAAGAAAGACAGTAGGTTTTAGGCGAAAAAAACACTAGCCCAATGTACTTCTGTCAATTTTGCCAAAATGCGGCGCCCTTCTTGAGTATGGCAATGAGCCGCTCGTAAGGTTCTTTACAACTTCTTATCTATATCTACACTAAAATAAAAAAGAGGACAGTTTTGTATTGTCAAATTTTGCATGTAAATACATTCATTTCACGTAAAAACTTCTTGACCGATTTTAAAAATCCCTTCACCATTAGAAAGGTAATTTAACTGTGAATAACATAGGCTATATTTTTATAATTTCACGCGGACGAAGTCGCGAGCAACAGCTTGTAAATAATGAATGAACAAACAATAATACACTCACTTGATATCGACGTCGTGTCGCTCCCGCAGTGACATGGAGCGCATGGGCCGCGTCATAGCCATCATTTTCTCCGTGCCCGCTGGACTCTTTTGTAACAACGTATTTGCGTAGATATCGTTCCCTGAAATAGTTTAATTTAAACTTATTAAGCGAAAATAATGGTATATACAAAGATAAATTATGCCTTGATTCTGTATACATGTATTAATACTGCTGGAGGTTCAAACTTTTAGTGAGGTTGCTAGAGTGAAGAGGTAGTGATCCAATTATGGGATCTGCTAGATTTTGTCTACAATCCTTCTGTTATAATAATCATATACACACAAAATACAGGCGTGAAGTGGGACCAATTCAGCGTTTCGTCTGATGAATTTGCGTACTGGCCAAATTTAAGTCCCCTTCCATTTCCACCTTTATCTTATAAGGAAAAGATGGGAAGGGAAAGTGGACTTGATAATAGAGGAAACGAACAGGTAGGGGAAATATCCTTTTCCTGCGTGTTTTCTCCGTCAAGGGTTGGCAACGCATTCGCAATTGCGGCTGTCTATGAGCAGCGGTCGCTTCGCCATTTTGGTGGATTCTGGCCGCTTGCTCGTTAGCCACACGTTTAAGAAAAAATCTAGATCAATTACCATTAACAAGTTGTCCGTGATCACTGCCGTCTTGTAGCCGTCTTGCATTAGAGTCGGCAGCTTTGGCCATTGCAGTGATAGCACTAAATTTCTTTAGCAGTTGTCTTCGACGGAACGCGCGCTGTATGGTTACCGCTGCGCGTCTAGCACGAAGACCGCCGTACCTCCTCTCCAGGATCTCTACTTGCTTATCCAGGAGGTCTTGAGACATCTCATAACGACTGTAAAGTTAGGAAAAACATATAAATATAAACAGTATTTAATAAAAATGAAATGATAAAGGTTATAGCACATCTACACTGTACGCAGCCCATAAGGTGCCGGGTGCGAAGTTCGTAGATAAGCTATAATCTTAGAGGTGGACGCCCACTAAATGTGATTTAGGCTCGGCCTGTGTGAGATTGGGAAAACGTGAGGTACGTGAGTTGTTTGTAAAGTGATGTATGGTATTGCAATTCTAAAAGAGCGAATGTTCGGGAGATTTGTAAAGAGCTAACAGTTTAACGGATGTAACACTAAATACTTAGTATTGATTTAGAAAATAATGGTTTCATGAGATCAAAGATACATAATGCTTCCAAATAATTCATGCTCAACAGACTTATTATTATGATTAGAACTTTAGAAACTTCGATTTACTTGAAAGTATACTTTATAAAGGTAAGCTGAAGAAACTACATATTGTTAGAAGAATTAAATAGACATTATTATATTAAGATTTTTATCCACTCGTAGTCTTAGATATTTAAGTTTTTCCTGTTTAAAAGTTTTTTATATCGGAAATATTAAAAGCCAAAAGTTAGTTCGAAACTCCATGCTATGTTAAAATTTAAACGCTCTTTCAGAAGAAAGAACAAAGCTCTTTCGTTTAGTTTCAACATGGCTTATAGAATTTGCAGAGGAAGTAAGTTATCTAAGGTAAGGTTCAAGTACAAGCATTCCTGAGGTAGGGGGACGTACCCTCTAGTCAATTTACCCCTTTTAGGGGGTAAACTCGGGTCTTTTGGGGTTATCCCCGTTGATCCAATGATCCCAACGTCTGTGCCACGCCTAGAGAAGGAACCATATTAGATACACAATTAACACCAATGCTACAAGTGTAAGCAGTATCCATAAAATAAATAAACAGAGATAAGTGACAGCTTATAATAACCCTTCACCACATTAAACAAATGACAACTAACCTCAAAATAAAACTTAGGTGTTAATTACAATTTATAAATAACAAACTATAATAAATATATCAAAATGTAGTAAAGATCAAATAATTTCCACTACAGTTTTCGGTTAACACTTTACACTACGTAACAAGTGAAACGAACCCTTAGTGTTTTAGGTCAGGTCAAATTTTTAACGTTAAGAAAACAAACCTCGTGTATACTCTCGAGTTTTGAGGTCGTGTCATTTTAAATGTACTAGACCTGCCAAAAAAGATACTAACGACCCACAATGCGGAAGATGTGCCGGAAAATAAAATTGAATCACCAACATTTCAGATAGAAGTTTTACTCTACAGTAATCGAAAGGTTAAATAACTAGGCCATCGATAAAACGGTTAACTTAATTTAGTGAATAAGCATTTTGTGGTCCTTTAACAAAGTTTGCTTGGGGAAAAAAAATCTCTCAAGTTTATCTTTACGAACAAACGCGTATCGAAACTTTGTACTTTACCAGACATTACATCTTTATACAAATTACTATAAAACAGTGTGAGTTAATATATTTTCATTTCTTGACCTTTTACAATAGCATACTTCGACACTATAACTGACCGAGTATTTTTAATAAAAGAACAATTACTTTAAGGTCTCATAACATAAAAATTCTTGTTTTATGTCCTTAAAGTATGGTTTCAACAATATGGTCAAGAATTGCAATCTATATTATAGTGGCACTATTAAATTAATTAATTCAGATTTATTAAATTAATTTTATTAAATTAATTCAGAACTTTACCTATGCTCATCGATAGCTGCAAATATATGTTTTCGCAAATGGGTGCCAGATGGGCCCACTGCGAGTATGGTGAGCAAAGCGCGTGTATATCTTTACCCTGATCTTAAGTTATGTTGCACTTAGTGTCGCGTACGAAATTGTGTGACGCTATGAAGATTGAATGGCACTATACCAAAGATCAAGTTGTAGGGATTTATTACCTGTTGTTGTGCACGGCGAGGCCGAAGCCCTCTGGCGGCGCGGCGATGTAAAGCGGCGGTGCAGGCTCGGCGGCGGCCGCGCACAGCCCGGCGCCGGTCGACGCGTTCGATGCCGACGAGCATGACGAGTTCGAATGGTTTAAACCTAGAGGTGAATCATGGAATTATCATAGAGAAATGAAAGACACAAAAACTATTTAATAACATACGCGGCAATAATCGACAATTTGATATTAGATTTACCACAAATAAAGAAACAGGGTTAAAGAACAAAGCAGTCAAATTTTAAACTAACTCATCTTAGTTAACCAAGCATTAAGATAGCTATAACCATTTTTAGGCATTAAAAGGTTCAGTGTGCTTACCCTGCAACGGTCGGTGTACAGCGGTGACGTATCTATTGCCCTCCATGTAGCCCCGGTCGGGCTCCGCGTTGTGCGCATGATGCCCGCTGTGTATGGAGTGCTGGTGGGAGTAGAATCCGTCCGGAGGGTGCAGCGTTACGCCGCCACCGGACTCCTCCTCGTCAACCTTCTGTGAGAAGCTGCAACAAGAAAAACCACAAGTTAACAACACAAAAAACAACCTCTAAATTTAGCGCTATCACTTTTGTGTAAAGATACGTTCGCGACGTTCAGATACTAGGAGATCATAACATCGTATGGTACACATATCCGTAAAAAACATAACCCTAATGGCAGTCAGCCAAAAATTTATTAAAATATGCAACTACCCGACATAATAAAAAATCAATACTAAACAGTCATTTTACTACAGAAAAAATATAGTTATACACTCTTGTTCTTTTCGTTACTTCTATAAATACTTTCGATAAATAAAATATGACGTCTCATGTCCTACCTTATAAGGTGCAGCGAAACAACCTTAAGATATAAAAAGCAATATAAAGACGTAAAGTGCAGGCGCGTGGTAACAACAAAAAACAGCCAATGCGGATGAAAACCTACAAGCGTCGACATTTACACATGTCCAGCTTTAGTACCTGTTCGCATCAGGTTGACCACAATATTGTAAAATTAAGGACGATGAAATATTGCGTGTGAATAGCAGATATTTTATTTCGAAAATCAATTATAATAAAACATAAAAAAATGTCTAAGAACAAAACCTGCATAGTTACACAAAGACAAAACTTACGCTAGAATTGTCGTATTAATTAATGTCTAATTATTAATTTATTTTGGAATTTAAAGCATGGGCTTTATAATCATTTAATTAAGAATAATTAATTATCAATATCTACAAATTTCTAAATGAATTAATAATTTTATTGATGGACGCTGATTCAAAAGAATATTGACATTATTACAATAACGGAAATGAATAAACATTAATTATGATAACGATTTTTCTTAATAAATAATTAAGTGTCCGAGATTTGAACGGTACAATATGGTCACCTTATTGCTGGGCTGGCGGGAAAGCGGACGGCATTGGGGAAGTGATTTTTTAAGGCGAGAAACCTTTAGATTTAGCTAGCAAGTTTTGTAGGTGTTTTATTTTTCCTGAACCAGACTAAGTACCTTATAAGTTTATCAAAAATAAAAGTAGACGTTACCTTTTTAATTAATTACGTTGTAAAACAACAAGACAGATATTATTCTATTAAAGTAAAAGGTCATAAATTTTAAAGTACAGTAAAAAGGTAAGGACATCTACTTTTGTCCGCGACTCCGTTCGGGCGGAATGCCTAGATGTTCTTTGATATTATGTTCTACATCTGTGCTGAATTTTAGCCTTTTCGCTGATACCTTTCAACAATCATCGATCCATCCATTAAAAAACTTTCACATTTATAATATTGGTAAGATAAGATTAAACTGTATCAATTCAATTTTTCAACACATAAAATAGACAATTTTAAAAAACTGTACATAATCAAACTATCGTTAAGTTATTTGGGTATTATATAAACCGGTTTCACT
This sequence comes from Papilio polytes, assembly GCF_000836215.1. Taxonomy (NCBI): domain Eukaryota; kingdom Metazoa; phylum Arthropoda; class Insecta; order Lepidoptera; family Papilionidae; genus Papilio; species Papilio polytes. The sequence continues at coordinate 3,253,890 of NW_013525035.1, read as the reverse complement.
CATTATCGCCCTTATTGAGCTGCTAAATGGAAGTCGTATAAATTAATATGCAAATGAACGTCTTATGTTTCAATTAGCGATAGCTTGTAGAACTGATAAGGTGTTCACATATACGGCAGCCATGCGTAATACATACACGATGCCTTCCTATTAAAGTCAACAAAGACATGATACCTACCAAATAAACAGATAATACTACCATCAAAATCACTGCAAATTAACAATTAAAAAAAAATCTCCCTCCGAAGAATATCTTCGAGAAAGAAGAAAATAAATCTGCATTATATACATATAAAGTATAGATGTAAAGCATAGTCTGGAAGAACACATAGGCTACTTTTGTTTTTTTTTTTAAATTTCACGCAGACGGAGTCGCGGGCGAAAGCTAGTGTTACATAATGCGATTAAACATAAAAAACATAAGTAATAGTATACTAACATATAAGTATTACCACACGTTAACAGTACGTTATCAAAGAGTATGCAGTGCAAACATTTGTTCTGCAGAGTGCAGCTGACGCCGGAACCGCAAATACAAGTGAATTCATTGCACAATTTGTTTGTGTTTAATTGACTAGAAACAGACATTTATTTTGCTCTATATCTCTACTTTCTGTTTCAAAACTACTCTGTTTACTATTTTAGATAGAATATTTAGCAGTTTTATTTATGTTGAGGAAATTACTTTCTTAATCTGATGCATCCTGAACTAATCTTGCGCACATTTTCGTTTACATTATGATACTGTAATAAGATAGTTTATAACTGTGAAGGTTAAGAAGGGATGAATCGCATGTAACAAGAAGCACTTTAGTTATGAGTGTGGAGGTACACCGGTAGAGGTAGACCTAGAAAGAGATGGATGGATTGCGTGAAAGGTGACATGATCAAGAAGGGAATAATGACTGAGATGACGGATGATAGAGTGCTTTGGAGGACGAAAACCCGGTGTGCCGACCCTATGGGAGTAGGATAAGGTAGGGGAGATGATAACTGTGAAGATAAATATAGGTCTTTTCATATTCCAATTATCTTTATCGAATGATGAAAATATCTCCCCCAAATATTTTAACATGCATATTTAAAATCTTCAAGATATTTTAAAACAAAATTTTCCACTTGTTATTGTTTCATAGCGATCAAAGTACATTCATAATCCTAGTCCATAGTAAAAAAACTAGGTACTTATGAGATTTTATAATTACGCTGAGATAAAATCGCCTCAATAAAGAGTCAACGGAGCGAAAAGCTTATTGCGGTGACCGGGTAACTGGCAATCGTATTATTTATAAAAATATATTTACTTTTAGCCTATACCTAACTGAACTATCTAGAGTAATATAATATAGAGAATATGAAAATGATTTACATTTTTAAACAATTAATATGATTGTAACCAGCGAAATTAATTTACACTCAGAACTAGCGGTCCCGCCAGGAATGCGCGCGAAATATCAATCGTTTTAATGACATTGACAGCTGTCAGTTGGAGATGTGACGTTTATGCCAATAAACTAGTGTTGCGCCAATTCTACAGCGCGGTACTAATTTTCTTCTTAACAATATTAACAAACGCTAGGCTTAGAAAATAACAGACTATACTTATATATCGTTCTAAAACATTTAATGACATATACCTGTTTGAAGCCAGGACGTGCCGCTATAAAATTAGTTTATAATTTACGAATATCAACATAAAATATTAATAACACTGTTTACAATCTGTAATGTTATAAAGCACATGTGTTTGCTTACCTTGACAGTGAGACGCACTCAAGCGATACTTTAATCATTACCGACCATAACATACATAATGTTACAAGTAAATTGTTAGCTGTTTAATGAAAACTACGTTAATTAACTGAATTGCATTAGAGAATATAAAAATACGGGGTATTTATGGGGTACCTACATATTTAATAGAATATTACGAAACTGAACAACTTTTTTCTGTTGCTATTCTCATTTCTTTATTGTCTTGAGAAAAACACCGAAAATAAGTAAACTTTGCTAACAAAGATGAAAGCCAGAAACATCTTTAACTATGTCACTAATGCGCGGTATTTCAAATTGTAAGCAGAGGGCTACAGAGGGAGGTCGGCACAGAGTATAGCACAAACAGAGACATTACTTGAAACTTTTTCACATTCCAGCCTCAAACATTGTTAGATAGATGCCAGAGAATTAGATCAAAGGACGAGAGATTGGGGCGGGGAAGGACCCAGAAGCCTAATGTTTGTAGGGTTATTTTAGCGGACTTAATGGTGTACAATCGCGGAAATCCGCAATGTTCCACTTTAGAAAAAAATGTCTCGTTCATTGCAACGAGACAAACTCCACCTCTTCCTATTATCACTAACCGACTTTATTTTCGTACAGACACATTTATGAGCTGCGTTGTGTAGGGTTTTGTTCCGCGTCTCCATTCAAAATTTTCAAACAATTGTAACTTTTAAGATGGAACACCATCAGTTTCCCCGATTGTACAGTCGAGGAAGTTTATTTGCTACCCGTTTCAGCAACATACAATTTAGTGCAGTTAATGCAATCAGGTCGAAATATTGTTATGGCAACATACATGTGTGCTATTTTAAAAATTATTCTATCCAAATGAGTACCGAATTTAATTATTTCACTGTAGATACAATTTAATTTACCTTTAAACTTATAATGAAAAGGTTACTGAGATCCTATTGCTAAAGAGCGGACTACAAGATTGCCTTGTCTTGCTAAAACAAAGTTAATTACACCGTGTAATCGCATCTCAAACGCTCAAAGGAACTGTCCGTTCTATCTAGTCTTTGCCACTCATTTAACGTCTTTGTTTAACTATGCAAAGGGTAGTTTTTTTTAAAAGACATAATTAAAATGTCTTTATAAAGAAACTAGAGCGATTGTCCGACAAGGCTTGGGTCAAAATTGTAGAGTTAATTTATAAGGAAATTTGAGCAGTATAGACTGCTGTACTGCGTACTGAAACCCTTGTATAGACAAGTGTGTCAGTACGATTAAGTACAATAAAACTTAACATCCGGTAACAATGGTACTTGTTACTTGTATTTTAAGGAAAGAAAAGCATACAGATTAGGCTGTTCCGAAAGAAAAAAGGTTTAAACCAGAATAGACTTATCTTTGTAAAGGTAAAAATATGGGAATACCAAAGTCAAAAAAGGTAAATTTTAACAATACGTGCATCATTCTTGGCAACTTACCTCAGGTAAACACATCCTACTTGCTAATTTCTTGGCAAAATCAGAGTTTAAACGAATACAGAATTCTTAATGGCCTAATATGGCTTATTGAGAGAGCTGGCATTTATCCAAAAAAAAAATTAAAGGTGAAAATTTCCTTTACAAGAACTCGTCTATACTACTAGATGCATTGTTAACATTAATACATATAATGGGAATACGTAGAAATGGCTATGCATAGAAAAACCCTGGCAAATGCTACATAGGTACTATTGAGTTGTATAAACCAATGCTACTGACTGATGTTATGAAAGTTAGTTAGTTATTAGATATTATTAAAGTTACTGACAATAATATTGTGATAACACTACTATTATTTTAGCACGTATGTAAGATACTACAATTTTAAAATGCCAATTCACCAAAGCGGGTAGGAAATTAACTTCCTCGACTCTACTTGTAACAAGATGATCTCCGTAGGATCAAACCAAACGTTTATTTGAAATTTATTTTACACTAGTATATTGACACTTATATGTTAATTACATCATAGTATTGCCAGTTGTATCATACAAAATTTATCATCTTCAAAACACTTAACTACAAGTGCTCGTTGTTTTGCAAATTACGTAACTTTTGCCACGTAAATATCATATATAGATATAATAGATATAATAGAGGAAGTAAATAATAAGTAAAATTATAGTAAACGTATTTCCATAATCTTCATTAAGAAGACTAATCTAATTTTATTATCGTATTCATAAAGTTTAACAAAATTCTCAACAAATTATTTAACAACTAACTAATTCGCAGCAACAATTTACGCCATCTGAATAGAATTTAGGCTTCGTAATGTGCGTAGGATGTTATTACATAACATATTAAACAATCTGTTGCCGCTACAGCCCACGCGACAACCCACAAGCGCCAGCCGAGGCCCTTAAATGTGCAAACCATGTTCCTAAACCGCAAACAAGTACATAATTTATTTTTCATGAATTTTTACTACATCAACTACCGCACTTAGAGATGATAATTGTGAACTAAGAGAAATCGCTTAGTGTGGATTTAGTAAAGAATCTACACTAATAAAATGCTTAAGTAAGTATTAAACGTCTGAATGTGGCAGTAATTTTATTATTTACTATACAGTGCTAATTTTCACGATTTCAAAAATGAATAAATACAATACAAAGAATACACTTTGAATTAAAATATAGAAATGTTCAAACAAATTAAATTTGACAGCAGGGTCACACGGATATTCACCTCTCAGTGCTTCAACAAACATGATGTACGGTAACCATAGATCTATTATGAAAACAGAATTTTAGAGTAACCCCAACACTTTATCCAATGTTTAGGTTTTCCTGTGCCTACACAGTTATTTCGTTAATTGAATTAAATTTAAAAAGTAAGAGAAATGTTCTTTCACATGACTTTTAAATCGCACTTAGGCTAAAGAAAAAAAAAATCATCTGTTTCTCCAATTTTCTAAGTTATCATGTTTTAAACATTAAATAAAAATGAAACATTCATTATCTGGTTTTACTAGTCCTTAACTTTTCATAAGAGAAACCAACTTAGTTTATAATGTGTTGGCACGAGAAAGTTATGAGTGTGTGCCAAAAATTCTTGGCTTAAAAAAAGTTTCACTTGCATTAAATTACTTTCTAGATAAAACTTTGTTTAAGGACAGACCGCAGTATTAAAAAACGACCCCTTAAAATGTAAGAGAGAACTCACTAACAAAAAAAAATCCTGTAAAACCATAAATCATGGAATTCCTAGCATATACATAAGTCTATATACTTATATTGAGCCGGACTTGAAGATGGATCGTGTGTTTCTATTTAGCGTCTAGAATATCAACCTGGGAGTCACGACAACGTTTAGAAAGCTGAACATAGACCTAAGTAAAGTGAATGGACATAATACATACATAAATATATGACCAGTGCTATAATATCCTAGGGAGAAAGGTTGCAATTTATCACTGATTAAGGTTCATTAACAATTATAGAATAATGTCCGGTTTCCCAGCTACTTTTAACCCTTTATTAGTATTTTTAGTTCGATAACTTCATGAAATGTGTTTCCGAACTACGAAACATGAGTTTAACTACTTGTAACTCAGTTCAAACTAACACTAATGAATAATTAGGTAATAATAAAATAAACGGAAACTTCAGCAAACGAGAACCGTAAGAGTGAGAGGTAACACAGAGCACTACCTCAACAGAGACTTCTGGTCGTTTTAATTAATTTAATTATTTAAAATTTTACATTTCACAAAAGCTTATTAAAACATAAGAAGCATTACAATAGGAAGCATGTGACCTGTAAACAATACGGAATGCTACGTGGAAAAAAATATAATATTCCCGCAAAAGTCGGTCATCCAGGTACTTGTTAGTAATTGTGCCCTATGGAGCCGCGGGGTGCGCTTTAATGAGACCCATGCTCATCATAATGAGGAGCTAAGCCACCGTTGCATTGTTTTATGCAAATATTTACTAATTTATTTTCACTGTTTCATTTCTTTATTATTATAATTTTAATATTAATAAGTCCGAACTTAATACTCTTGACTCGATTTTTGACTTATTTGTACGAATAAGAATAGCAATGACTTGTATTTAATACTAGCTCTCGCCCGCGACTCCGTCCGCGGGGAATTAAAAAAAAGAGAGTAGCCTATGTGTTCTTCCAGACTATCCTCTACATCTATGGCAAATTTCATCGAGATCCGTTCAGTTTAGGCTACAAAAAAAGTAACGCTTCGTGGTCAAGCGCTACCTTAACAAACATAAAAAAAAAACAAACACTAACGAAACATCCATTAATCCATCTTCGCTTTCACATTTATAATATTAGTAGGAGTAAGAAAATAGTACAAATACACTACACTACACACTAATAGTTATTATAGCCTTAGTTTTTATAGCGTAAATAACCAAGGCAATTTAAAAAGAGTCAAGATGAAATGCATTAAAGTGACATTTTTCTTATTAAAAATAACGACAACATACAGCTTGTGGTTTTGATAAAAAAGAGAACGGAAAGGAAATTAATAACCTATGCAAAGAAATAAAAAACACATAATCTTAGATGTTTGAATTCAATAACGATGGAAATATTTTAATTTGGTTTCTTAAATATATCGCTATCGTAAAGACATTGTATCTAATAAGAGAATTAAGAATGTTACATTTATACCTGCATTTATTTGGTTTTCAAAATGATATTCCAACTCCAACAAACCCGGATACATTTTGTTACAAAACTCCATTTCCTCACACACAACATTTGCTACACAGAGATGCACAACTTGAAATTATCAAACTCAAGTTGGAAAGCAGTTGCAACGTTTGAAGCGTTCACAACTCGTTTAGAGTTGCCAGCAATAATATCAACTTGTTGGAAACGTTCAGAGTTCAAGATTTAAAAGTCACTAATGGATTTTCCAAACGTTATTTTCATATGCAAACATCTAGACGAAGTTTCATATGATAACCGTTGAATCTTACTAATATTATAAATGCGAAAGTTTGGATGGATGTATAGATGTTTGTTAGAGTTTCTAGCATAGACGTCTGAACGGATCGCGATGAAATTTGGCGTAGATGTAGTAGATAGTCTGAAAGAACACATAGCTTTATTTTCCACGCAGACGGAAGCGCGGGCAAAAGCTAATAGGTTAATAAAAGATTTTGACTTGATCAGAAAAGTACATTTTAAGATATTAACAAAGGTAGAACCAATACAAAGTTATGTACGATTTCATATACATTTTTTATCTTCTAGAAACATATCTATAGAGAAAAAGTACAACAAAAACGTATTTAAAACGAAACAAAGCAATCAATAGTAACAATCGAGCAATTCCAACCATCTACATAGTTCTCGACGTAGCCCAGTTTTATTGCTCCGGAAAATATTCTGCTGTTTTTGTTTGTTCGTACCGATCATTGTAACAACTAATTAGTTCCGGACGTAATATTGTAATGTGAGAAATTGGTAGCTAAGGGACTATAATACAAAGTTTATTAATGAATTGATGAAAGTCGAAAACTATTGGGAATCCAAGTTTTTCTTCTGATAAATCTTTCTTTTTAGTTGTGTATGTTTATAATGTAATTGTATATGTACTACCTAATGTATCTGCTTCTAAGTTTCTTAAGATATTCTTTCTTTCATCTATACCTGAAAGAATTATCTCCATGATTTGCATTTTATTTAAGTAATTCTTTACGCTTTATAAATATAATAACAACACCCTTTAGCTCATTTATACACAAACTATATAAACAAAACTCATTTAACATAGTTGTTTTCGCTAGCCGTTTCTGTAACAAAGCGCCCACCCTCGAGCTTAGAACAGACCTACTTAAACAGGCTTCAGTAAGATCCGTAGCTAACATTTATCCGCAACGGAGCCTGCCAATTAATTCTTCGAGGCTCGCGTCTTGGCGTCGAGCCAGATTCAGTGAAATGCAGCACAGCGAACACTGCAATATGACGAAACGGCACACTCTTTGAATCCAACACTTTCTTCGACAACAGGACATTACTACAATGAGAAATTATTTTGTTATTACATTTATGTTTTTTGAAAAATTCGTTTGAATATTAACCCCCCCTCACGCGGATGCAACAGATGTTTTACTGATTCATTGCATATATGTATATTTGAAACAGTTTTCCAATCTCGCCCCCCCTTCCGATTATACCATATAATATAGATTTGGACATTTATTTAATTAAGGAACTAATTAGAACTTGACAATTAACAATTGCTTGTTAATGACAATTTAAATGAAATAAAAGAGAAAATAAACCTCAAAGTATCAAGAATAGTTATATCTGAATTGGAGCGGTACATCCTCTCCATTGTCGAAGGCTACAAAATGGGGGGGGGTCCCATTCTGTCGCTCCGAGTACATTAATACCGGCTGAATGCACCCGCCGGTTGCAGGAGCGACCCAGTTTTGTGCAAAAAAAAACACTCGATTATTAAACTGGGTACGACTGCGGCGGCCAGATTGCCCGCCTCTACGGAACGAGGTCGTAGACTTCATTTCAAATTTATCTAATGCACGACCACAGGGCGCCCGACATTATCAACTATTTGTGGGTGAACGTAGATCATTTTATGGTTTATGCGTTTCGAACATCGATACACGAAAATTTTAACAAAATCGACGTCGACTTTACTACAAGTATGGCTAAAAAAATCGTAAAATAATCACTTGAACTACAAAAATGTATACAGCAAGTCTTTTAGTTTTTATATTAAAAAGTTTACATAAAGTATCTAAATTTACAAATAATTTAACTTCGGGAATCTTGAAGTAAACAGATCCAAGAATTCGGGTTATCTTGTTAAAAAGGGCTTGTAAGATCCAAGAAATAATATAATCGTAGCGACCTCTATAAATTTTAAGCATTGTCAATCAGGTCAAGAACAGTTTCCGTGTACACTGGAAATCTAACTGGCTTTTAACCAACAAATTTTATTACTTGTAAAATTTTACTACTGCCAAGAAAAATAGCCTAAATAGAAAAGAAAATTTGTAAATGACAGAGCATATGGGTACGTCCGCTTGCGACGGTGGCAAATATCAGAATGACAGTGTATCATAAATATTTGACAATTTCATTTGTTGCACATACCTTTAGGACCTGTATTTAAAACAAAATTTTAAAAGTTATAAATCCTAAAAGGAGAGGGTTCAACATGAAACGTAAATTAGGTTAACATCGAATAAACAGAACCTCCTTTCCGCGCTGTTGCAAGTATTTTAATTTGCCTCGGGTTATGATAATATCACTTGGACAAATTTCTAGCTTGTTGCTACGTTATTTAATGATCCTCTTTTCATCGTAAAAGTAAGGAAATATTTGTGAGGTTATGAGTGTTTCATACACCTGGATTCATTATCAATGTTTAGAGTGAAAAATACTAATATATTTATTAGTAAATTGATAAGAAAGAGAAGGCATTGGCAATGGCAAAGGGATATGCTACAAGACGTGGAGGTCAACAACGACACCGAGTACCTACAATTGACAATATCTCAGCAATATGATCTAAGAAGGTTAAGTTTTGAAATAAGATATCAAAGGACAATACGTAATTCAATCCAGTATAAAAGTTAACATTACATTTATGTATGTATATTAATAAAAAAGTTTAAGAAGTAAATACCATACACATGAATGAGTTAACTGAACATTATATTTTTCCGAGTCCCTGTTGGATAATTAATGGGAATTCCATTAGCTAGGACCAGTTACACTCACCCGTATCCTGGCTTCTGGCAGAACCAGAACCTGGTCAGTTTGGCAGCTTCCAGCAACGCACCACCCAGGTCCCCGATCCTCATGCCAGGGCAGCAGCACCCATCCCCCTCCTCCCCTTCGCCCACTAGCACCACCCGGGACTCAGACTTCGCCACTTTGACCAAATATCCTAGCCCGAATCACTCTCGACACTTTTTGTACACTTGTATACACTATCGAACACTATTGTGTACTGTTTTGTCACTAATTCACACAAACACATAAAATTATTTGATTTCACTGAATACTTCAACTGTCTGTAAATCGTTTATGTCGTTCTGTTATATAGAAAACAGTGTTAAAAAAAATATTATTGGAAGTTCTTTAATGCTGTACATATAGTACTAATAGTTAAGTTAACTCTTCTAGTTTTGCTATTTTAATAAAGCAAGTCGAAAGTGCTATCGCCGATAAAACGTGACGTGGAAATGTATGAACGATAACATTGTTTTCATAACTTCCAGTTGCTAGGCAACGGTCTATTTTTTTGAATAAACGGATTAGCACAGATAAGATTAGATGACTGTACACGTGGACAAATAGTGTAAACAATGCTATGACTTACAATTTTCTTGACTTTCAAACTCATCAATTGTAAAACGAAACTATTCGGGTCAGAATAACAAAGTGATCAGCATTAATAATACATTACAAGTAATGTAAACGTAGGGGAAAACTGTGATAATAAATCAAAGCATTTACGTGTCGTAATGACTGGCATGAAATCCAACTCTATCAAACTCGCGTCGACGCCTTTGAGATTTCACTGGAAGTGGGTTGTGTGACTTCTATGACGGTCATTAATGTTTATTGTTAGCAAGTGAACGGACTACTAAAGAATTCACTATTATGCTTTAATACAGTATTAAATGAAGGTTACATTGAAGAATGTTAAGTAAATCAACACCTTATATAACATGCAACTTTATTAACAGATTCCTTATCAAACAAATATCTAACAAGAAAGGATAAGTGAATGAATCGATTGAATCTAAGAAAACGACCATTTTAAAGTCATTAAATGGATTTTATTTAACAAACTTCTTAGCCTTTCATATTGTATTTAGTCCATTCTCAAGTATATCCGTGTGCCGAGGCTAATATTCTGATCTAAACCATTATCTTGAAGCAAATGCCGTGCGAGTCCTACATTCAAACGGAATTCCTAAGGCCGTTTACATTTACTCTAAATATCTTACATATTACATATTTTATGTTTCACACGAAAGACAGATTTAAAAACTATTTATAAATAAAAAGAGTTTAAGTAGAAGCTTTTCAACATCGCTTTCAGTAATAACCAACGATAACTGTCTAGACTTTTTGTCAGGCAAAAGATAATGGGGGTATAGAAAGTAGCACTAAAATTCTTTAAAGCCTGAGAGATTTGCAAATAAAGCTGAAGATAGAAAGTAAAAACCGCCAGCTAACTGCATCAATCGCAAAAAGCACAAAATAAAAAGTAATACACTGATTGGATTTACTAAGATACCGAACTATAGATAAAAAAACGCTAGAGACGGGGTCGATTGACCTCGAATATCGATATCGACGCACCTAACTCTCTGACGATAGGGACGCAATTCAATTGTGCTTGTGCGATTTGTTTTGATTGCGTATCGTACATCGAAGCCCACTTTGGTATATTGGCACAAAGTTAGCAGCGTCCAATAAACGACGAACCGTTGTTATCGCGTCTTAAATTTGCAAGAGAAAGTTACAAGCCATGTTAGTTGATTGAATATTGGTAAAGATGATATTACGATGTATCGGATACATTACAATATAAAACACGAACAAACCTTACTTCTTTTTAATATTATAAAAGCGATAGTTTAGATAAATGGGTGTTTGGTACAAGATATCTCCAGAAAGACTGAACGGATCTCGATGAAATATGGCACAGATGTAGAACATAGTCTGGCAGAACACATTGGCTACTTTATAAGTTTTTTTCCACGAAGACGGAGTCACGTGCAAAATTTAGTCCGAATATAAATTATCAATCGTTTATCCAGTGACGATATTCCTTCGAAATCAGATTTAAACGACTGAGGGATATAAAAGAGAACCTTCCTAAGTGTAGAATGCTGTAAAACAACAATGTGTAACTCTTTGACAAACCTATTGTATTGGCATAGCTCAAAGAAAAGAAAGAAGTTACGTTTTATTTCCTTCAGAGTGTAAACACAATTTAGTTAATAGCGTATTGTATTCACACAGATGTACCTAATTAAGACGTTAATAATCTTAGTTTCTATTTCCTTCTTTTTAATTTGGAATAATAAAACTTATTTTGAAATGAAAATGTGCAATAAACTTTCTCCTATAGTACGGCTGTCTAAACCATAATCATATTTATAAAGAAAAAATGTTGCTATTACAAAGAATTATATTCAGGCTATGTATTTTAGAACTAATATCTCAAACTAGATCACATTCAATTGCAAATCCATTAAATAATAATTGTATTTGCATAATGTTTCATTTACAATGCGTTACGCGTATGTACACAATTACTTCGTGTTTAATCAAAGTGCACAATGTATTACGTAACAAGGCAATTATTTTGATTGTTAAAACAATATTAATAAACAACAATATTGTCGACAAATTGTCGCCGGCGACGCAACGTGACTTGGAAAAATTCCGCAAGGTCGATCAGCTGATTATGTCGAGCTTAAATCTGATTTAAAAATCTCTTAACACCTGGTATACGAAATTAGTAATTAAAAAAAAATTAAATAAGCTCTATAAATAGGTAGTTTACAATAAGTTAATTGGACAATAGCTCCGATCAATATTCATGCTTACTACTTAGTTAAAATCAAACCGAAGACTGTCAAAACGTATATTCGTTAAGCCCGCTACACACCTTAAGTTTTAAATGACCCGTCGTACTATTCTGTTAAAAATGTACACATTGAACCGTAGGTGTATATCAGGGTTTAGACTACCATAAAATCAAGCTATTTCTTCTGAAATAAAATAGTCGTTTGCGGTACATTTTATTGCCGTCTAGACAGGATATCGAAATTGAAGTCAATTAGGTACTTTGATTTGAACCGCTGTAGCAAATTCATAATATTTGCAGTACTAAATGTGTTACGATATTAAAGAATTTACCATTCCGTTATTTTATATACTTATTGATATATTTATTTAGTAGTACATATAATTAAGAAAATTCTTAAAGAAAGCTAATAAAAAGTGAAATAGCAACTGTAAGTTTCCACTGCAGTAAATATATAATTCAAACCAAATGCTCTCAAAAGCAGAACTTGTAATTGCTACCTGTCAAAGCGGTGCCAGCGCCAATTAAGCTACGTTGCTAGGGTTGCCAAATTACCCTTACATTCAATTTTAAAGCCTTATTATCGTAATAAGATAATTAGGACTGCAAATATAAAAACTATTTTTTAAAATAAAGACCCTATTGGTATGTTCATATGGTTTTTTTTAGAATAAACCAAATACAATTAACAAACCTTAACATATTAAGTGGGTTTTGAAGTTAGCAATTATAATAGACAAATCTTATTTCAATCTAAATCTATAATTTAAAAAAAATATACCATTAATTAGTGTAGTGACAACCCTATTAATTGCTAGAGTAAACATTTCGAAAATTGCATTTTAGAGGCGTGACGTTTGCGCGTCTGCTTAGCTCGCTCTAATTAAATTATGTTTATCGCCACACTAATTATAATATGCCTATCTTTATCAATACACCTGGCATGATACTGAATTCACCTACGTATTCAATAAAATTGATACCTTCCTATTGATTCTTTAAAGATCACATAAATCGATTGCTCCTACGTAGACTGTCTTAAGCGTCAATTTTTGCGATTTACACCTTGTTTTATGTTTTTTTAAAAAAACTTGATAAACATTAATTTATATTATTTGGTACTAAAAATATCTATCAAAGTAAAGTATTTTTTTTTAGTTTTAGTCAATGTTATTATGCATATTGACGATTTAAGCCCGAAATAAAGCGTGGTTTTTTGACCCTGGCCGCTGTAATAAACCGTATTTAATAAATAACTGTACGAAAAAGCCTTAGACCATATAACATGTGTTATAAAGATATTTAATGACAAGCACTAAACGAAACATAGTAAAATTGTAGCCAAACAAATATTACCTCAGGCACACAAAATTAATGTCACGATTAAGGTTACTTGATACATTTTTCCAGGACAAAATTATTACCAATTTTATATATAAAGTTAGTAATTTTTGCATGTGACTTCGTCCGCGCGGAATTACAAAAAACAAAGGTAGCCTATGTGTTGTTCCAGACTAGGCTCTACATCTATGCCGAATTTCATTGAGATTCGTTCAACAGTTAAGGCATCAAACTATACAAACATCCATCCATCTAAACTTTCGCATTTATAATATTAGCAAGATTAAGTTTACATGCTAAGACACCAATTCCATGCACTAGGAGACATACAAATCCATTTCCTAGCTTTTATAACCAAACAGGAGCAGGAGAATGAAACAGGAGATGAGAAAAGTATTGTATTTTTACTTATTGTGCTGTACAACAGAACGCAAGTATTTTGCAAGTCTCGAAAACGTTACTCGAGACTTGGTACAAAGGAGCTTTAGAAAAGGCGTTTCAGTTTAAGTGCAGGAACATGCGTTATCTTCATTAGCCTGCAGCAGGGAAATGCAATGAGCTGCACTTTAGACGTGCACATTGTGAACCCAGCTAAGATCAGAAAGCATTTTGTAAGAGTTATTGACCTCATACAATCGATAGTTATACTAGGACATAAGATTTTTCAAAACACTTGAAGAAAGATACTTTTAAAAGTTTTCGCAATATTTTAGGGAAATAACCTTTCTGATAAAATATTATTGTGTAGAACACGTTTCAACGCTCCAACGAATTTTAATTCTTAACATACTTCATACTTTCACCTATTTAGACATAATTTATCCCTCCTAGTCTTTGATTGCAATACACGAATAACCTTAATTTTTAAAACCATACTCATTGCGTTATAAACTTCAACACATATTAACACATTCACCCAACACAGATATTCAATCACAATGTTTTTCAGCAAGTATTAAACAAACGAAAGGTAATGTAATACTAAAGGTCCGCGGACGGCCTTCGCGACTAATCAGGGCCGCGTGTAAGTCACCAGCGAGTAGCGACTGTGCACTGAGGACGGTCACATTACGAAACGAGCCACGCAAATTGCATTAGCCCTGCTCAACGCACACAATAAGATTGGGGCTTCTATCACGTTCATTATGTAAATCAGGGTTGTATCTTAGACACATTATTAAGTAAATAAAGAATTTTCTAAAATATTCTTTCTTTTCGGATTTGTAGATTTGATAGATAGATCAGAAAATTGTGGTTCATTGAGGGCTAACCTTTTCGAGTTAGATTTGAAGGTTTGCATGCTGCATATTTGAGCTGCAGTTTTATCATTGACTTATTTTATAATTAGATTGGGTAATAATAAAATATCGAATGTAGTATTGCTTAATCGACAACCAGAATCGCTTTTAAATTGTGAAAACCTATTCGGTTAGCCATTTTGAACAAAAGTGGTTAATTTGAAATAAGGATACAAAAATGAAAATGGAATTTTAACATAGCGATTTGATGGGTTTAAATAATAAATTTTCCTCAATCGCGTGTAGCTTGTGTCATGGCGCAATATAATCAGGCGAGCCAGCACAAGCTCGATCGGAGATGTCGCCGCCTTACACAGTTAATTCACAATCAAATAACAACTCAATTATTACGACGTTAAAACATAAAATTGTTATTAAGTGTTACATTTCGAAAGGAAATAAATGTATGAAAACATAATATCGTACTAGTGAGCTCCAAATATTTAATTTACAAACTGAGAGTCTAAAATTCTCATAAAGCTTTTTGACGATAACATCACATATAAACATACAATAAATTCAAATTTAGCGATAACACTATCTATAGATAGTAGACAGACAAATTACTTTCCAATTATGAATACATTATTAATAAAACATTTCAATTAAGCGTAATTGATTTATAATCGTGAGTAGTACATGATCATGTAATTTATTTATTAAAAGTGAATTCGCATTTTTGAATATACTTTCACAAAGTAAACATATCAGTAATTAATTAAATGACTGATAGTAAAAAAGTCAGAAAACAATGATAATCGTACTCGAAGTGTCAATTACTGAAAAGATTACAACTATTGTTTATATCACAAAATGCTATTCAATCTAATCTAAGCATTTAACTCTAAAAATAAGCAATTTCAGTTGTCTATTACTGCATTCCTAATATTTGTCAGCATTTACAATATAACTGAACTTTTTGTGCAAACAAGTAACACGATCGGTATTGAACTGTACAATACAGCTTATATAACAGAAGACGATGCAAGCAAAAAGCGCACGAAACGGACCGACGAACATACGGAAACCGATAATATGCAAATATTGTTGAAGCAAATACTGGTTAAAACAAACAGCAAATGATCGCGTACAGTCTATGTAATATTTATTAACGCCATATTGCATAAGAATATAAGGATTATTTCAAGTGATCTGGACTGATTGATATTTACTTATGGGGATAAGGATTAAATGAGTTATTTCAAGAGATATGTTTAAAATAATCTATACAAGATAATTGTTGCCAGTGCTCGGCCGCGAACCAACCTAAGTTACAGATAAAAAGGCTTTAGTCAACCCTAACCCACTACGCATGTTGATTTCAATTTTTTGAATTATTTCTGAGATATGCGTAGGATCCATCATAAAATACATCAAAGTAAATCCATAAAATATTCAATACTTTTTTCAGTAAAACTATTTAGGGAACCAATTTAAAATCGATAAATATTAAACTAGATATTAATGCGAATTGAATATAAAATCGCATTGAACGTAATATTTATGCAGCGCTATATTTATGAATATCTCTGGGACGACGCTTCATCACTCCGTCTATTTAAATGGGTCATAAACAGAATATATTAAACGAGAGAAGTGAAATAGAATAGAAGAATTGTATAGAAATATTATTCATGGCAACATAGAATCATACATCATACTTTATACAAATACTATAAATGCGAAAGTTTAGACGGATGGATGGATAGATGGGTGTTTGTTAGAGTTTGTAAACTAAACGGCTAAACCGATTTCAATAAAATTTGGTACAGATATAAAGGATAATCTGGAAGAACACTAGACTACTCACGTTTGTTTTTTTTTTAATTCCACGCAGACGGAGTCACGAGCGAAAGCTAGTAGTTCTATATAATTGAACTAGCTGTTGATCGTGACTATCGTCGTAGAATAAAAAATCTGATAGTAAATAGAACCTTTGCTATTCGAATGGTAAAATAATTTTTGAAATCGATCCTGTAGTTTTTAAAGTTTTTTGATAACATAAATAAAAATATATAATTTTACTGAATTAGTATTCATACATGACAAATAGATGACAATTTTAAGACATCGATATCTTATAAGTCACTTCTATATTATTTTAATTATACTCTGTGTTATAAAATGTGTCCATAACAGCTGTTTGGCCCATATGTTGGAACTCATGCATGTATAAAAATTTGAAGCATTCTTTCCCTTGTCCCACGTTAGTCAAGTGAACATAAACATGACTCGTATTATATTTCAACTAATATTGTCATTCCTTACTCCCTTACTAATATAATATAACATGTAACATTAATAATACACAATATAATACTTTATCAACTATTAACACTTACTCATATTATTACTAAGAATAAAGAAAACATTTGATTAATTAAACACAACATATGATAATGAAGAAATTTAAATACAACAAAAAAAATACAAATGGACTTTCGTGATTAATCGATTTTTAAATTGAAATCAATTACATAATCTACAAAAACAGGGCCATGGTATATGGCGTTCTGCCACTTTAATTTTAACTCCGCGTCCTGGAATTAATTTAGGACTGGCCAGAAGTGATGGCGACAACTGCTACGCATAAAAAATAAATGTGGAAATAGCGGGCAACGAAATTTAATTTTTAACGATCTATCAGCTTCAAGATTAATTTGTTTTTATAAAATTTAATTAACACTCTTGGTTTACATTTATGTTTATCGCAAATGCAAAATATTTAAAACATACGATTATAAAAATTATGTAACAATGAAACACACTGTCAAAGTTAGCTGCTAAAATAGCAAATACTAAGCAAAATTGCTGTGAGGAAAATCAGTCTATTCCATACTGATATTCAAACCAACTTCTGTTGTTTTATGCACAATATGTTTATAATTTAACCTCTTAAAATGAGTTTTAGATTACGTGTTTTGTGCATTGATAAAATGCTCCGTTTCCACGAGGCGTCGACAAGTAAATGAAGATCTAGATACGCAGAGCACCGGCCGTTGGGAAATTAGTTTGGGAAACGCCATTGTGTGTACGTATTGCGTCTATTAGTAGTACCACTACGTTAATACGTGGATAGAATTAGTCTAACAATATTTTTGTTTAAGTGGGGAAAAGGGATATGTAAACAAGGAGTAAATTCAGATATGAGAAAAATAAGCCTATCGGAAAGTGAAGTAAGTAGCACGAAACCAAAGAGAACTTCTGGTAATTCTCAAATGTGTACAAATCTAAACGTTACGCTTTCATAGTTTCACATATGGGATATAAAAAATAAACACATTCGTAAGAAGATATCTCAACGTCCGCAATATAACTGAAGCTAACAGTACACCAATGCCGGTTGTCCGTTCATTCGTGACATTCAAAGTATAACCTAAGGGTGCAGACAGACGAGCAAGAAAGTCGCAACTGGAGCGGATCGTCACGCAAACCTGGCATACACGCGATTAGTGCCAGCACATACGTGCGGTGAAAACGCACATAAACGGTACAGTGTGGCGAGACCTTATATCATCTAACGCACTAAGTATACTTAAAAAAAATTATGAGAAGGAGGCAAACGAATCAATAATCAACTGCCAAACTCGAGTTCTTAAATGGTAATTATGAAAGTTTTCTAGTAAACTTCCTTTTATTAGCATCAAGTATTAGTTCTAAATAATGTACATTTCTTACATTAGTAAGTAAACAGTAGATTAGATTACTAATCTACTGTTAGTTAAAAATGAAGTTTAATTTGGTGTAGTTCATTAAAATCTATGTTCAATGCGCATCCCGGTGACCCAGAAACATTGTGCGAGTTCTTTTGACGTAAGACAATGAGCTCGTATTTAATATTCCCTGTGCCACTGCCAGAGTAATCTTACCAACGTAGTCTGTTGCATTATATTTCTTAACACCGCGACGTGTACATAACCTAGAAATAATACCAAAGCGAACTAAATATCTCTGCTTTGAAGTAGTTCATTTCAAACTAAGGAAAATACGTTGAGTCATAACATTTATAAACGTAACATGACAAAGTTATTTAGTTTTAAAATATTATGTTACATGCCTTAGTAATAAAATATTTTGGTCTTATTCATAGCTATTATTATAGTATTCACGTTTAAAGCATTGGACGCTTAGTATACATATTTGTAACATTACCATACTGAGTTATCTTAATAGAGAGAAAAGATAAACTATCGTACACAACAGTAACCGCAATAGGAAAAGGTTCGTAACCCGATTTAGCAACTCGAATATTAATCGATATAAGACAATAAAACGATTATCATTTGTCGATGCGAATGACTTATCTATGAACACATGAGGTGAATTAATAATTTTTGCAAAATTAATTGCAAAACATACCTTCAGAAACAAAAAACACATGGTTTTAAAAAAGTTTGAATGCGATTAATCGATTTTAATAATCACAAATCAATCTTTACGAGTTTAGCGTCTCTTTTTTGTTTCAATAGCCATCTCTATTACTGTAATTACCAATTGCGGATGTCATCATTTCATACCTAACCATTATTTCACACGCCAGTCTCATTGTTTACCACACTTGACATAGACTGGATTCGAACTTAGTACATCACGTAACAATTTCGTGTGAAGCTGATATTAACATTGTGTAATGCGGCAACAACTAGCGGTATGCTGTGAAATTGTTATCGATATCTCAAAAAGATTATCTATCGATAAATCCCCTCTGTAATCCTAAACAAGTGATTATTTTTAGCTAGTACTGATTAGGTAAAGGTTCTAGAACATGTAACTTACTATATTTAAAGAAAATTGTAGTGTGCAATAAATTATTATGTTTCTAAACGACGTAATTCTTAAGAAAATTTGACTGGTCATCTTTATGTTAAGATGATGACAAAATTTTATTGCCAGTATAGACCTACTAAATATGTCAATTTTATTATTTAGATGAAACGTAAATTATTCGATTACAATAAAACTCAATTTATTACAGCAATATACAGATAATAGTATCACAGTTAAATAAAACTGCTATTCACATGACCATCACTATTTATATTATGACAATGTCTTCAAAATTATGTATCGTGACGTAAGAATTTTTGGGTCGTGTATAACATCGAAGAGGGAAGTGCGAGGGCCTAATGTGTGTCAACAGAACTATCGAGTGAGCAGGAAGTGTCGGATGTAGATCGAACCAGTTATTGAAGTCAATGTCTTTTGATTATTTTTATCGCATACGATACATCGATCTACAGATCAGGAACTAGTTTATTGGAATAATGTTTTTAAAATACGCGCGATTAAGTAATATATTTTGTTTATTATATTTAGACAGACATTATTCTCATAATAGTGACTGGGAATTAAATTCAAGCGCGTGCTCATGTGATTCGCTTCGCCACAGACATTTAGACGATTCTTCAAATGAAATGTACATTATTTTGCATTATTTAACATAAACTAAATGGAAAAAATTGAAAACGTTAAGTGAAGCGAACAAAAGCGTATTTAAATACCTAATTACCCAACAAGTCTACAACGGTCTTGATAACCACAAAACGAATACAATAGCCATAAAATTTTATTACAAGAAATTTTGTGGAATAAACGTAACGGTCTCAACGCTACTACATCATGAAACAAATTAATAACTTTTCAAGACCCGTTAAACACATTCGAGAGAAATGGACCTGAAAGCGATATGTCGATAAATTGGCCATTTAATATTCAAGAATATTAATTCAATAAGCAAAGCGGTCCGACGGAGCACTTTCTCCGACACGTCCGCGCTCGACGAACGCTAGTACAGAAATAGTCGCCTATTAACCTATATCGGACGGCGGCCATATTGTACTGTGTCGCCACCTGCGCAAGTTGTATTAGATGATGTTGACAAGTTACGTGCGTTGTTTAGCTCGCAGATTTTGTAACTACGCCGAGAGTCGAAACAATAATAAATCAATAACGAGCTAACACTTTACTATTTTTAACTAGAACCGGTTTTGACAAAACTAGCATGAAGATAAAATAAATAGAAACATAATTAGTTAATTAGAAATAACATATAGTTTTATTACGCGGTAAAACACAAAGTCGACATAATAATCTCACACAAAATTACGACAATCATAAATTTTAAGGCAACTGTAATATAATGCTAAAGGTTTCCACTATCATATAACACAATTATAGTAAACACGGACAGATGATTAAATGTTTTTAATAGTCTGCATAAGGTCGCCAACCCAGAGAGGGATCTTTGGAATCTATACCAAGCTAACTTTATCGGATGTTACCTTGACCTTACGTAGGATAATTCAGTTATGCAGATTTACTTATTGTAGACCTTAGACCTCTCCCTATTCGTTTATTCAAAAAGCATTTAAGCAAACTGCAGGCCTTTTTCACGATGTTGAATAATTTCGGCCAAACAAGTAAAACCACAACATGAATAACGACTGGCGTTTAATAGATAAAAACGAAAATCATTATCGTTGCTTATCTAAATTCACACATATTCTCACGTTTAGTCTATGAGAGTACACTATCTTCATTTAGATGTCAGCTAAAACGTGTGAATAAATGTTTTTCATACGATTGCAGAAATAAAAATCAAATACCGTCACTATTGAAACCTATTGAACAGATCCGTAAACGAAACACAACCTTGATTTTCAAAAACATTAAATTAGATTCTTTTCAATTTACGTATACGTAAATTATTATTCTAAAGGATGCTTCGTATCTTTTGTGTACAATGCACCTAATCTTTCTTTGATAAAAAAAGTCAAACCTTGTTTAAAACGTATGAATAGCAATTATATAGATAATAATTAGTTTAGACAATCCTAATGTAATCGCATATTATGACATTTTAAACTTTCAAGCGTCCATTGTATCGCCGGTGTTGGAACAAAGGATGGTTCGCAGTTGAATGTGTAATTACCTCACTGACTCACAACTCGAAACCATAAACGCGAGCGAAAATTACAAACACCAGCAGACTGTTGAGAGAGCCGCTCATTACGCAAACCAACGTTAAACCGTTTTAATTTCGACAAACATAAACTTTTATTATTATCAAGTTTTCATAATATAAAACTGGATCATTTCCCAACAGTATTTTGTAAAGCTTATACCGACGACTTCGTTTGGGTGGAAGAAAAAAAATTAGTAGCCTATGTTCTCCCGGACTATGATACATCTATGCCATTTTCATCGAGATCTGTTAAGCCATTTTGGAAATATGTAGCAAATCCATCCATCCAAACTTTCGTATTTACAATATGAAAAAGTAAGCAAATAAGTAAGATATGTTAGCAACAAAAGTGAACGTAAAATACTTGTTTACGTTGAAATCGAGTCGATAACGTTCGAATTTGTATCTAGATAAGATCTATAAATCAATTTGTTTGACTACATACATATAACGAGCTCGTTCCTTTTGACAGATGTGGAGCAAAGTTTGACACGATTCCGTGGGAACATATTGCTCTCGAGAATGTACTCAATTGTATACCCTTTTTGTATACAGTTGTTCATTTTGATTTTATATTGTGTTTCTTTTAACATATAAGACCTACAGTATACAGTTATTTAATACATCTGGTTACACAAGATTACATAGTATAGTTATTACTTGAAATGTATCAAATGATTAACCTTACAGTAAGTTAGATTGGGCATGATGCCCATAAGGACATTCTCCTTTTAGTATGTACAAGTACGATCTCGCCTTTGCCATTGCTACTTGTAATTCAATTCCGGTAGCCGTGTAAGGATTGTCGAAACAATTGCCAAATAAATTTCAACACCAGAAATGTAAACTCTTTTAAAATGTAAAATAGGCACTCTAAAAAGTACTATTAAAATAAAATAGTGCTGAAACTTACTTTGTTAAACAAAACGATTTGATGCCAAAGAATTGGCACAACAAAATTGTTAGTTTTAATAAATCCCACAGAAATTTACGAAAGACATATAAGAACCAACACAAAACATTTCATCGGTATAAGAAACAGTAGTGTTAGCAACAGAAGTAATTAACAGAGCAAAACAAGAGATACACACAAACAGACTAAAACCGGTACCAAAGGTAGTACATTGAAACCGGTTGGTTGTTGGCTCAAATCGTTGCGGAGGTCGCGAGGTGTCACGACAACGACCTCCGAGGGTCGCCCACGCCGGGATGATTTCGGAGACCTCGCACTTGGAGGTTGGACTTAAATATGTTTAAGGTAAGCATCGATAAGGTAAACTACACCTACGGAATGTTAAATTGCAATAATATCCGTTACTTTATTTATCCCCTTTTTCTTTGTCTACGAGACATTTGATTCCTATTGATGTCTATAAGTTCAACATCAGATGATAGCTTATTTTTTTGTCAACACGTAGAATGCCACAGACACATTCCGTTTTAATTAGTAAAAACTGTAGTAGCAGTTAACGTGTTAAAAACTTCCCGAGTGAATCTACAGAGGAATTTTATTTACAAACGGATTAGCTAATATTTATTTATTTAACTAAACAATTTATTATTGCTGAGTAATATCAGTATTATTGTCTCGTAAACGTTATGTAATAGTGTTTTCTTAGTGTTCCAGCTAGAACAAAATACGAGTATAAGTGGGTAATTAAATCTGAGAACTGGACATTACACAAACTATATAGTCTGATACGACATCTACTTCGTTAACTTGCAGACTTTAGAGCAATTGTACTTAATATCAACATGAAGTCTTGTCTCAAATTAATAAGCAGAGTTTAGGAATTTCTTACATTTTTGGCTTGTAGATTGATATTTGACTACACATATTTAAAATTTGATTTCTTAGTTATTTCTTTTAGTGCATATGTAAAGTAGATAAATATCCCTAATTAATCGTATATAGGAAACGATAAGTTGTCAATGTTCAGTGGCCCGTGAACTAGTTAATGTCGAAACTGTTGTAGACGAAATGCCGATGGTCGATTCGATACAGTACGTCACCATCAGATGGCGCGGCGTTCACTTTCACTGCTACTACTGCTTTAGTTATCTGCGACTTGCCTTCATTATATAGATCGTTTACTGTTGAACTCGTAAATTAAAATGGAATCCCTTTGATGTTCTGCCGGTATAAAACTATGTTAGTAGAAAAATAGTATTTTAAGTCCACGAATTATGCCGTTTTATTCATAAATTTTCATCATGGCTTGGTCTATTTTGTGTCTTTGACGTACATTTTACAATATTTTCCTGACAATTATACAATAAGTTTATATTTACATACTAGCTTTCGCCCGCGACTCCGTCCGCGTGGAAGTAGAAAAAACAAAAGTAACTAAGCTATGTGTTCTTCCAGACTATCCTCTGCATCTATACCAAATTTCATGAAATCCGTTTAGCCGTTTAGGCTACATACTCTAACAAACATCCATCCATCCATCTAAACTTCACATTTATAATATTATAGTAAGAAGTAAGATATCTCAACTCTAGAAACGTCAGTTAGGATACTTTTAATAGAACGATAATTTACTACAACTAAGCTATCATTATGAACGGTCGAAGTGTGTATGTGGTGGTGTTTCGAGGAAAGTGATCGCGCGCCACTTTCGATCTCATCAGAAAGCAATTAAGGCTATTATCGTGTATTATAATTTTTTTATGCTTCCACCTGTATCACGAATGAAATGATAGAAAGTTTTTATATGGAAATGAGTATTATAAAAAAAAGTTTTAAATCAGATAGACTAGGTTTGGTATACTTCGAATAGAAAACGTCAGTCTTATTTAACTAATAGAACCGTGTACTTACAACGGATGATTTTATGCCATCATCATAATCTCTCTATCCTTATTTCACTTATGTAGTATCGGACCAGATTTTGTTCCTTCAAATCGATCATCTCAGCCCTTCTTGATCATGACACCTTTCACGCAATCCATCCATTTTCTAGGTCTAGCTCTGCCGATGTCCCCCACACTCATAACTTATCTCAACTTCTCACATGCGATTCTTTATGACATGCCCATACCATGCTAACCTTTTACTCCACAATTTCTCTACTCTACTGGTGTCACTTTCAAACTTCCTCTAAAATAATAAATGACATATAAGACGATTATATTAATTTAATGAAACATTTATTGACTTACTGACCTAATAAATGTATTGTGTAATATTTCATCGCGTTAAAGGTTTTTAAAATATCAAAAACCTTGTAAATTTTAATAATGTACAAAAGTATCAGTTGTGTAAGCTATTAGCGGAAAGGTCACGGCGGCCGGGGCAATGGTCACGGAGTCACGCAGTCTGCGACGGATCGCTTGTCTAAATATTGCTGAAACTATGGACAATATCTTTGAATAAGTTTCAGCAGTATTAGCTATCCAAGTACTTTTTGGAGTATGTATGAAGTTAAAAAGTTATGAATAAAAAATATTGCGTATACTTTCTACTACTATAATTAGGCTATCGTCAAAATTTTGGAAAATAAATTATTTGCAACTTTAATATGCAAAGACGGAAAGATGTATTGACTGAAGAGCAAAAACATGTATCTTCTATAGTTTAAATTTAAACAATGTAAACAACTTAACCTCAATCATAGTCGCTAGCAGCTAGGGTTGCAACCACTTCGAGTTTACTCGAAATGTACCTATTGGTTTGCCATCTATGTTGTCAGAATGGGAGGGCATAAAAGAATTCATGATTGTCTTTTGTTTTTTGTCGCCCGCCAAGGAGTCAAGGGTTGCCAAACCACTGGTCCTGTTTTGTTTTAACCAGCAGTCTTCATGTCTATATTTATCGAAAGTTAGCAACCTTAGTCGCAGCGCATGAGCGTTTCGCATTACGTATTCCGCGACTGTCCGCAGTTGCACCGCTTTACCGTCTTCCGTCTAGAAAGGACTTTGAACCTGCAAATTTACGCGGACCACATAACGAATGATAAAATAATACGTAATGAACGACGAAAGTTTACATTTACATTTGAAACTGTCGCCACGGAAAGGTACAGTTCAGTTACTGTACAATGTAAATTGTATAACGACCTCAAAACTGCACCCAATTTGAATATATCTACTTGAAGAAAGCACAATAGGTACTGTTTCTGAAACACTATTATCTTTAAAGTATGTTTATTTCCTTTCAACCTACATTTATAATTAAACTTGTTACATAAAAATGCATTGAATGCAAATTAATGCAAGAATTATAAAAAAACAGATTTAAAACAATGGCCAGTTTACGTAATGAAAGGGTTACGATCAAGTCAGAGACAATCTCATGGTAAGAGTGTGACCCACTAGCTATTGTTATGTACACACATAACTTTTAGTAGACAGTGCTACCAACTTTCAAAGAAAGTTTACACTTTAAATTCGGTTATACTTCAGCTATGATCTACTAAACAACCAAGATTTATTTAACTCTTGAGTTTGTCACAAACGGCATTGTTACGTAACAAACGGCACTAGGAAACATTCAGTTGAAAAGACTTTTTGCGCTTAGAATAACTATTAAACGTTTTTGCTGTTGTTAATTTAAACTAGCATCACATTTCAAATTGACAATAGAAGGAAAAACACAATTTGAATAACATTTAGTCGCTCTCAAGGCATCAACTAACAACTAATAAAAATTTAATAAAACCAACTATTTCTATATTTTTCTAGTTAAGTTTTTAATTATCCAACATTTATAGAGGACAATAAGGATACAAATAACTTAACTATGTTTGTTTGCTATATAACGAGTTGCTTGTTGCTAAGCTCCAATTGAACTTGATTAAAAGGTATAATTACATTGAAATTAAGGCGAGAGAGTAATTAGCCGTCAAGTATATCAAAACATAAATTTAATTTTAAACCGTAGTATTTTACAATCGACCAAAATCTTACCGCACATTAATATCCAAACGAAGTCAAACATGAATCAAATAAATAAATGGCTTATAAAAATGTCTAAATAAACCGTACATCGTCGATTAACGATCTTATTGGTCGAATTAATTTCATTTTTGTTATTACGTTTGGCAGAAGAATTTTTTTGTACCAATTTACAAAAGTATGACAAATTTTCAAAACGCGATACGTGTTCAAAAGAAATTCTGTACGGACACTTTTAAACTACGTATATCCTAGGATATACCAAAGGCATAACACAATAAAGTAATAAAAAAGATAAAAGGAAAATATTTTTAGGTTTCTTTGAAAACGAGTTATGCAAAAATTATAGTGCGACATTTCTAAATTTCGAAACATCGTCCCTAAATTGCAGTTTTATATAATCAAGACATTTCAAAGTTATAAACTTCACTATCAATAGTTTTATGTAATGTCATAAAAATTAAAACCTAAATATCTAAATATATTCATAAAAGAGAAAGGAGAACATACTAGAATTTTAACACAGTCTAATCTTTCACGTAATAAGAAAAATTACACTCGATAACAGATTGTGTTAAAAAAATACAAGTGTTTCATAGAATTATTTCTCATAAGCATACATCTAACTAGTGTGTAGTATTTTTTAAAAAGTTAGTTTTCGATATATCCGAAAGTTGATCCGGGTTTGGACCCATCATGTTGGCATTTACAGATTACTAACGACCGGTATAACCTACCTTCATTTAATATTCCAAAAATATCAAAACCCTTTACGACCCAGATTTAAAGTTTCCAATATAATTCAGGTAAACTGAGGGTCGGATTTCGAAGGTATATAAAACAACTGCGGTCTTTCCTAATATAATCCGAGGATATTCAATACTCTAAAATATCGGCTTTATTAGAATAGTCGCTGAAAATATAAATTATAAAAAAGCAAAATAATGTAATAATAAAATAATCTTGAGGAAACCGAATAAATTCTGTAGTATCAGAATATTTAAATCAATCAACACAATAGACGATGAACTTTGACATATCAAAAGAAATTGCCAGTTCATTGAACCAAGAAAAATAGAGAACGAGGACGACTAATGAAAATGTATGAAATCAGTTCGCTTGGTAGATTTACTTAATTTTGCTGGAGATTTATTCATCATTTCTATTCTAATTAATATTAGCCGCAACTTCTTTCAGAAGGTGATAAAAGAATGGTCTAAGTTACTGGGCTCAAAAAGTGTCAAACTCTTTACTAGAGCGTGGGCACACCTTTGACTAAAAAATTGTGCGATTGTCGATTGTTTCGCAGCCAATTCAACTGTTTAGATGCACAACTAAAAATCGAGTAGTAGTGTGTGAGTTGTGCACCTCAAGGCAAAGCGAGACTAAACAGTTGTCCGATAGTTTAGTCAAAACGTACGTTCTTAGTGTAAACAACTTATTTGATTGTATGACCTTGTTAATGCTAAGAGCTGCTATAAATTATGTCTTTATTAGTACAAGGTCGTTTTTAAATATATTATTGCAAACTTTATAAAACCGTTCAAGGAAAATTGTCTCTACTGAACACGTAAACACTATTTGATATGTTACGTCACAGATGGTGTCGTAACAGATTAACAAATGTATTTTTTTTAAATCATTTGTTATTTTTTTTGCATGATCTTATTTTTATCATTTGGAAAATCCTCTTAGCGACTCTTAATTCCTAACAACATAGCAGAATGTTAATACTACACAAAACTTTTTAATCCTACAACGGAAAAATTCTAAAGCTGTTCAAATACTTTACATAATGTATTAAAATTTACTCTTTCGCAAATTTGTTTGTATTGGAACATCAACAACCGCACAATTTAGCATGACTATAGTTAAATGAACAAAAACCAACTTCCGTCTCCAAAAACCTTGACTGTTGTTCCGTACTTCCGATAGTTTACATTTTACAAGAACAAAATATTTTTGTATTTATTCATTGATGCTTAAATTTTGTTATAGTAAAAACATCGCGATTACTATACAATCGTGAAAAATAATACGATTTTCTACTAAAATAGCAACAACAGATACAATATGTTTAATAAAGATGAAAATTAAGAGGATTTAATATTCTTTACGTTCTTTAGATATCCTAAGGCCAATGCAGTCTCAAGGATGGGCGACTCAGCGTCTTTTAGTGATTCAAGTCACATATAACCTTTTCACACCAGAAGGGGTTTTTTTTAATTTAAAAAAAGTAGTGAACGATGATTGATTTATAATCATCGTTTAAAATTTCTTTAAAAGTAACATTTCATGCAATTTCAATAGAAAGTAATAACACGTATGAATTTAAATGGATGTAACATAGATTATTATTATCAGCATATTGATAAGTTTAACATGAGTAGAACCCTGAGAAAAGTAAAAGCGGATTCTGACAAAGATACAGTTATTACATGAAAAAAAAAACAAATAAAAGTTTACGAAACAATGAGACAAAGTAGCAGGATTTTTGGTATTAAGAATTCTATGTAATTTTTTTGTACAGTGAAACTCACACATTCAAAATTATTATAACTGGCTAGATACATTGTCTCAACAAATAAAAAAAACAATAGAGGTTTACACAATTTTCAAGAGCCGTAATTTCTTTTAAAGACTTTTCTCCTAGACGTAACCTTCATTTGAATATTACATTCAAGGTAGTTACGAGGATTAAGTAAATGATTCATGTACTACGGAGATAAATTTCATTATTATGAATTTCTTATCAGAGTAATATGAGATTGTTACCTACTAAAGGTATCTATGCTTCAGTCAATAAATGATTATAATTAGGTAAACAATTATGCAAACCAATGATAAAAAACAGTCAACAGCCGTGACGATCTCCGCGGTAAAAACACTCGAGATCCTTCGCTTTTTGCAACACTAGCACTTAACCTTGGCGTGTCCCAAGTGTTCAAACACAGAATGTTTGTTTTTTTCACTTTTCTCACAAAACCACCGAAGACTTTTATCGTGTTATATTGAATTGTTTTATTTAAATCGAGAGTATTCGAAACACGACGCGTGCGGCCTGACCGGACGGCCGTGAGCGACTGGCACGACGCATGCGTAATCAGCGAAGCATCGCTTTAGCGAAAAAGACACTCCCGCACATGGTAGCGCTTGATGATTTTGTATGGGCTACATGATTGTATGTAAAGCGCTGTTCTGCTGCTGGTGGAATAGAAAGGCTTTCTACTGGTCAGTTTCCCTAGTCATTAGATTCATGCTGGGGAAAAGTTGACGTAGAAAGAATGTCAGTAAGCTATCAATTATGTATATTTTAATTATAATTTTTGTTGCATTATTTTACGAAGCCAAATAGATTTTCCTGTTATTAATCTGCGAAACCTTACAATTAAATCGCCATCTGGCGTGCGGATCACGTCCATATGCCTCAAGCCGTGCGTCAGTCTGAACAAACAGCCTGAAACACCTGTTGAATGGTCACAATAGGAGTGATTCAAGGTGATTTACTTTGCGAAGGTCAATGGCATTGCGGACGAAGTAATGAAGATACTTAAAATCGCTTTAAAGTTGTAATGATACTCATCAACAGAGACATGAATTCGTAAATTGTCACGGCTTGTGACTTAAGTATTTTGTAAGAAAAATTTCAACAATAAGGAGTGTTTTGACATAGTATTTAGTAAGGGTCAGATCATTGTGTTTTCCGCAAGACCTAGCTTAACACGGTCTTGAAACATTCCTATGATTATATTAACAACGTACAAAATAACTGCAAAATACCACTATAATTCTCAATAACCATTGTTGGTTTTAGATAAAACAATATACCAACAACCTTAAACAACGGTAAGAATAATTTATTAATATCAACAAGAACCGTATAGACACGCCTTCCAGATACTTCGAGTTGCAAAAGCAAATGTACAGTGCTATCCAAACTTTATAGAAGCTTGCAAATGCGAATGAAACTTACATAACAATATTTTACTTATGACGGGACGTACGATTCTGGGCACATTCGTAAGTGCATGCTCCCTTGATGCAGAAATCTGGCATCCACCTGTAAAAATCATAGACATGCCCTCGCAAGTAACCACGAGCCGTAGTAAAGATTGAATCTTATAATCAATTGACAAACTCTTTGAAGCCTCAATCATTAGATCGGCAAGTGAACGTGAGCCACAAGGCCGTTCAGAACCGGTCCTCGGCCGAATATGATTCCCGACTCGGCACCACTCGAATGCTGTATTGCCAACTTTCTAAGTATAGCACACACCTGTACAGCTTAGACAAGCCTATTATAGGTTTTTATGAACATTATTGTTTTTATTTATAATTCCTATGTTGCCACCTTTACAATACCAATAGACTATTTTTGTATTGGAATCTTGTATATTGGTTTTTCGTTGTAATCCACATTTGAAAAACTGCTCATCACTTATCTGTCGTTATATGGAAAGAAGCAGAAATAGGCTTTTTGCTAAACTAATTGAATGTCAAATGTGGTGTCAGTTGAAAAAAAAAATGAGAATTGCTCGCCGCAACAACCCAACCTGTCAAATTCGTACTCTGTACTTTCAAATATGAAGTTCAAATACCTATGTTGATACCCATTGTTAAGAAGAAAATCAGTACTGCGTTAGAGGATTGGCGCAACACTAGATTATTGGCATAAACTTCACGTTCCTATCTGACAGCTGTCAATGTCATCAGACTTATTGGAATAGCGCGCCATTCTAGCGGGATAAGTGGCTCTGACTGTTTAAATTAATTACGTTGTTACGGTTATATTAATGTCCTTTCATTATGTATATGTCATCACTGTGCAGCAAACAATCTTATTCACACGCATGATATAAATAAAACGATGTTTAGATACAAATTTCTGTAATTACATTACAAGGCAAGATGTAACTGCGATCACAAACTCGCTGTTTGGAATCCCGTATAACATTCTCGTCAACCACCTGTGAACTGGTTTTGACATCCAAGTCCTTACGCAGTCATCGAATGCGTACCTTTTTGCGAACCGCTTGATTTGTCCAATTAAAATGATTGGAATTCTTTAATCATCCAATGTTCCCACGAACACATGCATTCATTTAGCTGTGTTTATTGAACTATTGTGGTTGTCATTAACTACATACATTTTATGAATTTAATAATTTGTCTTCAAAGTTATTATCTACTGTGTTAAAGTTTTACAAGATTTACTACATAAAGTTTTCAGAAGTGGCAATAATCCTGTCAAAAATTCTAATACAAATGAAAATTGATATTAACTACACGCTGACATCTGAAAGTAAATTATCGCACAACTATTTAGTCGCGCTTTGATTCCTATGAGCTTCTATGGAGGTGCACATACTACTTGATTTTTAGTTGTGCAACTAAACAGTTGAAATGGCTGCGAAACTATCGACAATCGTTTAGTCAGAGCTGTGCGCCCGCTCTAAAGCAACCAGTATTTAATATAGGATATCATCAAGTCTATGTAGATCTAACATTAGATGTATACAAGGCAAGTGTAATGATTGCGGAGCACGCAGCGGTTTGCGGCTGACCCAGTAGTACGGTCACCCGGTCGCCGTGTACCGTTCTGCGCATTCTACCTGTGCCGGGGTCCATCCTAATCTCGAGTCACGCACTTTAAATGACCGTATATGTTACGTTGATACACATTTCTATACCTCACAATGTAATGCGAAAATCATTGTCATTAATTTAATTTATGCGATGTTTACATGTCAATAGTTAATTCGGTATAAGGAAACAAAGGAGAAATAACTTTCAATTTGTAAACCAAGTCATAAAATAGTCTCTCTAATAATCTTAACGGCACTAATAACCCGATAACCAGCACTAAGACATAAGAAACCAGGCGCTTGACCATTATCTTAGATAAACAAATTTTGTAATAGACTTACCAATAGATCTTTAAAAAATCTTGTCTTTAGAACTAAACGTTCTCAATAAAACTATACGAACCAACGGAGAAGATAATAACAAAACTCTTTCCGAAATATTCAAATCAAAAAGCTACGTTAAATGTTCAGAACATTTAAATTCCGTGGTACAAAATGTTTCGAACTATTATAATAAACTCGATTGGATACAGTTTAGCGTGTCCGCAACGGGGCAACATCAAGCAACTGACTGCTACAAACGAGGTTGATGCTTAGATATACACTTAACTTAACTTACAACTATCTGGAACAGTAGTCATATGGAGAACGTCATAAATTATATTACAAAAGAACAAAAGACTCTCATCCCAGACAGGGATTTTGAAAATGCTAACGAAGTTAAAGCATGGTGAAATCTAAGAAATTCGACCTCTAATTTGGAATAGTGTAACACGACGAATAGTAAACTAGCAGGCAAGTCAACGTCAACGGTAAGTTCTAGATATATATAATTTTTATATGAAACATACTACAGAAGTAAATTCAAGAGGATAAAAGTATCGATCCTTCATACAGTTTCTTTTTCACCGTTTATCTCGTTATATCAAAGAAAAGTGGAACATTTGAAAGTGATACCCGCAATTAAGGTCGAATTACTGTATATTGAAAGCGCATGAAATAACAATAAGTGGTTAAGTGTTTAGGAAAACGATACATGTAATTTTAGATACATAAAGTTATTAGGAAAACAAGTGGAGTTAAAACTGCCACAGTTTATAGAATTCCCATCTACCTCACCGATAAATCAATTACTGACTGCAAAAATGTTGTTACCCTGTGATATTGAAGCCAAAACGAAATTGCAGAGAATTGTATTACAAAAACAAAAAAAAAAACACCCGACGCGAATGGTTGTGTAACAATGTTGTCTGTATCTAGGGTTGCCAATTTCAATAAACACGAACCAGAAAACTGGTGGTGAATGAAAGGAGATTCCCAAAGTTTTGTCAACCGTAGACTTCAAGAAGTCCCTCAAAAATCGACGGAAATAAAAGACATCTAGTGCTTGTTTCCTCTCTCTGATGGCACTCTGATCCGAAGAATGATGCGACATTATGAGATCGAAATGAACCATGCAAACTTTGGCCCAAATAAAAAGACGTTACAGCCCTACCTGCACCTGTATGTACATTTTTGGTAACCTGTCCTTGATATACTATCGGTGTATGTGATTAAATCAGTGTAATTGTCGACTTGTGTTACATACTGCACATTGGCGAAGTGGAGACATCGATCTGGTTACACTGTACGCAATGGAGGCCAGTTTTCGATCTCTTGTTGCATAAGTGGCTGGTGTCTTGTAATACTTTGTTGTGAACGTAATACACGTATATTAACGATTGCGATGAAAGTAGTGCAGTAAATGGCAGCTGCTGTTCCAAACTTTTTATTGAAATAATTCATGACAGCAAAATCAGATTTAACATGAATAATTAAGTACAGTGTAGCTTTCTATACTTAAGTTAGCAAATATAGTCTGCTATTTCAATTTGGTCTATCACGTAACATAACGATATAAGTAGCCGAAGTCTAACAAAAGCAGCTGTCGTGTTGCTTCCTAGCGAATCCATTGTACGGAGAAACAATACAATATGCTTGCTAAAACATTCAAGCCAATTTGGTTATTGTTACACTAACATTTAGGACAATAATCGCTTGCGATGTTTTGGGTAAATAAAAGACTGGTTTTGCACGTCTAACATTAGCCGATAACTTCTTGTTTGACATGTACATATTTACATTGGGCTGTATTGTTGCCGCCTTGACTGACGTTGAAACCTCCCTCATAATGCTATGTAACCTCTTTTTAACTTATTCAAATAATACACATTACATTTAATTTTCTACGAGAGCTACGTACTACTTTCACAATAGGAGGTTCTTGCAATATGAAAATGAGAACTAGACCACAATCTTGCATGGTAAAAGGCAGGATTTAAGCATAGCTAGAATTAAGTCTTTGTATTATATGAACAGTTTTATAAAAATTACATTGTACAATACAAATTCGCACGCTATATGCGTGGAATGCGTGTATTGTGGAAAATACATGGATTGATCCCAAAATTACACAGAATTATTAGGTATCTTTCGTAGACCTACCTTACAAGGCAGTGTTACATAGCCTTAAAATTGCATAATCTCTGTAAGTAGGTAAAAAGCTAAAAATGGTCTAAATTAAACTTACCTGCATTTACACAGGACATTGGAGCACACATAATATTCCCGGACATACATTTCTAAGTTACCAAATACAATAAACACTAGAAATAAATTGTAAAACACAGAAACATGAAAAGGAAATATAACTACAGTTAGTTACCACAGCACTTAATTTACGAAATCAATGATCGGTTACAATTGAGCACGCTACACTATCTCTTCATTGATTCGCTATGAATTGTTGAGTAAATAGGAAATATCGTCTTAGAATTACAGATTAGGTAAACTCATTTAATGAACTATAAAATCGATTCAATCCGTCAATGTTGGGCATCGAAATGGATAGATTTGTGGGCGGATGATAAAAATATTGCAGATATTGTGGGAGGTTGTGTGACGACATTGTTTTGATAGTAAGAGTGATTATATTTAGAAACGCTATATATAAAGTTAAAATCACTATTGTTACTTAATAAAACACTAGGAACTAGGTATATTGTCGAAACAAGAAGAAAATTACACAATAAAAATAATAGTGCATAAATGTTTTGAAGATATTTACTTCTGATGCTGACGTATTTTACATTGAAAGTTTTCTTCCCTTTCAAAGAAGATATTTCATTATTGAATCCATCTACAATATTGACTATTAAATCTTATTATTGCTTTCCTATCCTTCATTTCCGACATACATTTTACTAGTTCCGATATTAAATTGAGGTTAGATGTTACAAGCTAAACAATTACCATTGGTTAAACTGATTTACCTAAACAAGCTTTATTAATACTCTAACACAAACAATTATAGTGTAAACAAAAGTTTTAAAATTAACCGAGTAGCGCACGTCGGCCCAGTTGCTGTGAGGAAGAGAATTAACTGCGTGTTGAGGGATATACCACCAGGTGTCCTAGTTACTCGGTTAATGCACGCGTTACAATATCAACAGTGAACTTGTAAGATAAACCGCGTTTTTCCACCTAAACTGTACAAAAATATTGTTATACCAGTTTATATCTCTATTTTATTATAGTTTATACATACATACATATATCTCTCTGAGATTAATACAATAATTCATCAGTTTAAACTGAAAGTTTGTAGCCGGCTTTCGAGGAAATACTTGAAAAGAACATTTTATTTAATAGACAACATATTTCCTACTAATGTTTGGAGCCTTCAGTTACAGTAACACGTAAAACAGAAATTAAATTCGAACTTAAAATTATCGATCATTGTTATATCCACTTATAATCATAATGGTTATTGTTGTTTACGAGTCAATATTATACCAAAGTAAAGAAAAACCTCTTAAGTGATAGAGGGGACGTTGGAAATGGGCAGACCTGTCGTACGGTATAGGCAAAAGCTTTTAGCCGCGCATTGCTATTGTTTACAGAACCGTAAATAATTAATTACACGTGCTAGCATCGCCGTGTCTTACCCAGCACGTGTCTGTCACTCTACACTGTTAAAATATCATTTAACGCAAGTACTCATTATAAACATAATTCATATTCCACGTAAAAGCTTGTCGCAGATCGCATTATCTATACATATAATAAAATTGGAGTGTTTGGTGACATCAAAAGAAAAAATCCAGATTTCGGGAAGCTTTTAATAAAAATGTTTTCGCTATTAATAAAAATGTCTAGCTGTAATCATTAAAAGTGTTCAAGTGAATAAATGAATGACAGTAAAATTAGGTAAAGTTATCTTACAGTATTATTATTTCTTAGTCTAGTAAAACAACGAGACCCTTTCTCCTACGTAAGTTTCATCAAAAACATTCCCCTGGGCATGTATCTTTAACCCGAAACGAGGCAGAATAATCCCGTGCCCACGCAGCTCGCTGGAAACTCCACGGTGAGGGCACGCCCCGGATTCTGAACGCATATCTCTTTCAAACTTGTCAAATTGTTTCGCTATATTATTCATGGAAGATTTATTCCCACCCTACACCGGATTTGTTATTTCTAAACAAGTGGAGCAGGTGAACATGCTTTCTTTGCCTAATTTGCTATATTTTTTTTATTAGATATTTTTAAAAATAGTTATAACATTGTCTGATTAATTTGGAAAATAAAAAGCTATTGTATATACCAATAGTTGGATATGATCATTTTTCCAACAAAAAAGGTTAATAAACTTTGAACTGACGTTTACATCTCTTTGAATTTCACTGGAGAGTGTAAAGAAATATATGGTGATATGGCGAAGACAGTAATACAGATTAGCCCAGTTTAATCAATCTTAATTCAGCATTATGACAATTTTCTTAAACCAATTTTCCATTGTCACACCTGTATTCACAAGAACCTATATTCAAAATCTGTTTTCTGTATCAATATCCAATAATATAAGACTTATTATAAGACAGTCCGAAAAGTTTTAAGTAGTGATCTAGGACTTGTTCAGCTCTCATTACCAAGAACAAAGAGAAGTCTCACAAGTGTACTCACTTACCAGACTGACTGTAATATAAAGATATTTCAACCATCACAACATTTAATTCAAGTGATAACTCAATCATCGACATATTATTAATATTAAACCGCAGTAATACAAAACGCATCAGTATGTTGTCAACGGAATCAATTTACTTTTCCGGCTTCGCTGCGGAATTGGCAATGAATATGACCTCCAGGTGTCAAGGTAAGAGATGTACTGACAACAAAGTAATTTAAAAGCCAAGTACTTTACATGTTTATTTACAACTGTACAAGTCTCCGGAAGTAAAATATGCTTAATGGGCTATCCAAATTCTTAGCATACCTCGACCACCATCACG
Organism: Papilio polytes; assembly: GCF_000836215.1. Taxonomy (NCBI): domain Eukaryota; kingdom Metazoa; phylum Arthropoda; class Insecta; order Lepidoptera; family Papilionidae; genus Papilio; species Papilio polytes. Next base: position 3,216,137 of record NW_013525035.1, on the reverse strand, counting down.
GGAGCTAAGGTAATTAATTTTATTAAAATTTAACTACTAAAAATGATTCAACTAATAAACAAGCCAATAGAGGTCGCGCGTGGACACAGTGTAAGGTCATCTTCATTTGAAATGTCTGATTACCACATGTCATGCTATACGCAACCTTAGCTTACCACAAATGTGGTAAAAGGCGTACGTGGTATTCGAATATTACGACATTAATCGAACCTGGCTCTTCAAGGCTGAGAATAGGACACTGGCATTTAGAGTTACTGTGGTCGGAAACGAATTAATTAAAAAGTGCTTAACTTGAATCATGGTCACTTCTTGGAAGTGTAAACATGTATTATTTTTACAGCATTTTACTGCAAGAACTTTACACTATCCATTTTATTGCGGAGTTAAACTCGCTGCGAGGGAGGAGGCATTTTTCTGTGGAAAACGACAGTTTTCAGTTGAGTACATTTTACAAATAACTGCAGAAAACAATTTATGATCAAGTAATATTATGAAAGATCTGAATTTAAAAAGAAAATCCTAGAAATAGATTAAACTGACATAGAAACTTACTAATGACAAAAGTAATTACAAACAAAACATTAACTACTAACATAATTACTGGTTTACAGTTAGCAATAGCCAAGAAAACATCAATTACCAAAACTCGCAGAACGAATCTACAATAACAATTTGGTGTGACGACCGTTGTATGAAACGGAAAGTCTTCCCTTGAACCATAGCGAAGGCCGATAGTAACTAGTGCGTTTCCACTACAGAAACATGCAAAAAAACATAATATCATCCCTATCATTTCCTTTAAAAGAACTGAGAGAACTGTATTCTTATACAGTAGTTTGGACAAACTTAGTCTCGTTGACAAGTTCTGTTGACTATAATTTGCAAACCTTTTTTGGACACGCCTCATGATAAATACCATAGTTTGTGGTGGCCTATGATGGAAGATCAAATAAGGTCATTTCGATTTAAAATGACTTTTTATATATGATTGCTTAAATATTTGAACAAAATAAATCTTGAAAGACGTCTATATAAAGTGCAATTTTAAATAATTCTATTAGTCACAGTTTAACAGTACTAACCAACAATTTCCATAAGTATAATATTTAACATTAACCAAAATTAAACAAAACATCAGATACTGAAACATTAAAATAGCAAAATTCTTCAGTCAACAAGAATTCTGTGACAACGACCTCTGTTATCGAAACTCGGCATTACTGAGATGGCAGAAAAAGCTTTTAGGGATATTAACCTAATTTGGATTAAAGACGCTCGCAAATCCCTTTCATTTAGATATTTAATAAATACATTATCATGTAATAAATATAAGACCTTATTATTGAATTAATTATAATTGTTTACGACTGTCTATTCGACTTATGTTGTCTGTGTCAGAGCTAGCGTTAGAGCAAAGCGCGGTTGGGCGACTGCCCTGGGCTCTGGCATAAAAAGGGGGGCCTCAAGTCTGTTATTATTTTAAAAAAGTAATATTTAAAAGCACAATGCACATTTTACATTAGTATATATTTTGAACCTCTACATCATCCTAATTTATGGTCCTTCAAATTAATTTAAGTAAAATTTTACATACGATTTTTTCGACATTAACTTAATCCGTAAGCACCCCTTTTATAACAGTTACATAACAATACGAGTAACTATTATTTGAATACATGTAATGTGTGGAATCAGTAACAGACGTAACAATAAAAATTTCTCTTTCACTTCATAATCACACTTTTACTATGCAAATTGTTTAACGTCGTCGGAATGCGACAGTTAAAGTACTAAATTGCGAGAAAGTTGGTACAAAATAACGGTTTCAAGCAGTACAACTATATCACAACATTGTGTCCTGTTATTAACTTCGACGACAGACTAACGACTGTAACAAATATTATAGTTTAGTGTTGAAACCGATCGATATAAGAAAACAAACGAACAAAACAATTTTATTATTACACTGAAAACCATCTGCAACGTTCAATAAAAGTATTAGATTAATCAAGTCGCGGGAACAAAAACAAACAAAGAGAGACACGATTGAAAACGAAAGCGGGACGTTAGTTTTTGCGCGTAGAGTGAAGAAATAAAATCCAACCACTTAAATATTTATTTGGAATCAGTTAAATGAAAAAGAATTTTGTTACGTGGCTTCGGTGAAAGCGAATCACTTTTTCCTTCAGTGTTTCTAACTACGTTATAAAGTGGACAAAAACAGGGATCCGTTTCATAATACACACTGATATACTTTGTTTCGACTGGACGCATTAAGCCCGCTACACACTTTCTATTTTAGCTACACAAATTTAAACGTACTATGTTAGTTACATATACTTTATTACATCGCACGTGTGTGGACAACTTTTTAAACTGACAATACTAAACTGTACTGAGGGTGTATCACGCATATTCGTGAGAACATTTTCGTAAGGTCATCAACAAAATTGGTGTTACATTTAATTAACGCCCCTACCAGATATAAAGGACACCAACGAATCTAATAAAAAAAAATGCTGATGAAGTCACGATAATTTTCTCGCAACTGTCACGCAAAGAACTGACCATCAGTTTTTGTCTAACAATAAGATAAAATGGAATTCAAAACTATGAGACCACATAACGTATACTTTGACTATCGCAAAACTGTTTAATCTCGCTTTGATTCTTATGAGTTTTATAGAGCTGCATACACTACTCGATTTTTAGTTGTACAACTAAACAGTTGAATTAGCTGTGAGACAATCGCACAACAGTTGTGTGATAGTTAATCAAAGGTGTGCGCCCGCTCCAATAAAATAACACCGAAATGACTATGTAAAAATCTTAAATCGTAATATTATCCTTTTTAACAATACGTTTTTGTACAAGTAAGTCAGTGAAAACCCCAGGTAAGTGAGACGTGCTATCAGAAAAAGGAAGCGTCATTAATTTCCACATAATTTTGACACGGGTAGCGACGGACAAGGATAACTGATATCAGCGTTTTACCCGCATCACAATTTCTTTAGTAACAAATTTATTATTTCTTTGATTTGCATTTTATCGCGTAAACATACAAATATCTTTCTTGAGGAGAACATAGGATTTTAGAATTATATCTATAGTGTACAAATTCAAGACATTTTAATTAAATTCTTAGCTTCAAAAGGTTCCAGATCAAATAAAAGACCAGTATTATAAATTTTTTGATGTGATAATGATTAGAAACATTATTGTGTAAAAAAACTAAACAATCCTTATATTTTCTACTCAAAGAAAATGGAGAAAGCCTTGAAGATATAACTAGCTGGCGCGCTAAAGGATCTATTCAGTTGACAGTAAGGACCTTATGACGTCAGACGCTAGTGAAACTACGAACAATGGGCTAATAGAGATCGGCGTGGGTGAACCACGAGCGAGGGCGGATGAAAAAGCTTACAAAAACGGAGGAAAAATGAACTTTGCCATATATGTAGAACTACTAGCTATCGCTAGCAAGTTCATTTGGTAGACTGCGCTATTCTAAACTATCTACCAAATTTTATTGAGATCAGTCATTCTGAAGTTCATTATCATTAAAACGATGTCCCAGATTGTGTAATCATTATTATTATATTTTAAAGATAATAAAGCTTATTTTAAAAGGAAACAAGTGCCATAAAATTTTCCTTATGGATGTTGAACATTTAAGCAACAAATCTAAGCAAAAAGTAACTCTAAAAGATTATGTTTTCTGTCAGATGTCGCTGCTTTTATCCTAATTAGAGTAGAGTTTTGAACACTGGATTACCTGTCACTGTAGGATTACAACAAAAATAAAGTAGAAGAGATTTGAAAACGACATTGTTTTATTAAAAATGGAAAATTAAAATTCGCATCTTTGAAACATCTTATTAATCTTTCTTTGTACAAAAAACAAACACTTCCCTGTAGTCAGTTGCGCAAAAAGCATGTGTCTTGTACCAGTCCTAAACCGTGACGGGATGGGGCCCGTCTGTCTGTCGAGCTTTGAAAGGGCTCAAGACGTAGGGTCCGCTTTGTTCACTCTAAAACCGTTTTATATGTGACGTATATGTGGCAGCTTGTCGTGTTCATGTCATCGTTTGAAATATACAAGTGTGTTCATAACCATTTTTCCGGAAGTCGTATTTATTACTACGTGAAACTCGCGGATTAATATAGGGGCAATAGAATAAAGTCCTATTCAATTCTAAACATGTCTCTCTATTTCATGTTTGTTTCTCAAAACTTTCACAAATAACTTCATACGAAGTTCTTACCTGTCATCTTGCAGTTGCTTCAGCTCGCTAAGCTCAAGCTCCCGTCGCAAGTTAGAGACCTCGCATAGCAGCATGTCCCTCTCCGCTGACACCTTCTCCAGCTCCGCCCGCAACCGGACCACTTCGTTGGTCAAATCCATAGTCGCCATTGTCGACTATCGATAAACGTAACTGTTGACACTTGACATCACTAGTCACAGTCACGCGCGGCGCACACGTCACAACACACGCACATTTTATATTCACATTAAAAACTCACACGACGATATTAGTGATGTGAATATTTTATCGATAATTTCACCGTCTCGCCTCCATGCTCACGCTACATCGTAGGAATCTGAAACAATAAATCAGCACGTTAGTAGTGAAGCAGAAAGCGTGCACTGAGTATGGGAATTCTGAATATTTTTCTTATAAAATGCTATTTCCTTGTGTGAGAAAACAAAAACATGACCGCTATGACAATACTAGACATCTTATTTATTTGGTTTCTTATTCAAGAGTATTTCCTCGACATATACTTGGCAAATTGTGTGTTTAGGCTATCGTTTGTTATTGGTTGAGTTTGGCAGACCCACTTACATGTCGTATTTAGGAGAGATTATTTATTACATGTGTTTCTGCGGTGAAAACCAACGCTAGGAATATTAAATGATATTTTTGCGAATACCAGAAACAAAACTAATCAGCATAATGAGTCAGGTGGCCTTCTCTAGCCGTTTTTGTCTTCAAAGTTGTTGCTATATAAGTTACAATGATAACACAACCCGGAACTGCGCGACTGACTGACTTCATTTGTTATTGCAATTTAACAATTAGACAAAACTGCGTTGCTGTGTTAATAACTACGCAAAGAACATGTTGTTTATGAAGTTAACAGTAGTTAGTGGTTGATTTTTTATTGCGTCACTATTTTTTTTTCTCTCGCCACTTCTATGTTGCCTTTACTTAACTAAAGATCTATAAGGAATTTGTTACTTTTTAACATAAGTAGAGACTCCAAGATTAATGTCATAGCAACCGTGTAATGATTACAGTCATGTCTACCAAATTGGGTTACTCATAAATCCGTCACGTCACAAACATGGCCGCCTAGTGATGTACCCGATATTTCTTCAATCGTAATTCGATATCGTACAAGTTAAATCCGGTATATCCACGAACTCGTATTTCGTCGCTAACTGCACTGCGGATAGATTACTCGGTAACATTACGTCTCAGGTTGTATGCGCATTGAATTACTGATGAAGATTCAATTAGGGATACAGCGAATTTAGTAAATTAAATTTAAAAAACATGCAATTAAGTCTTTTATATGAGATGAAGACATTAAGGGAGATATAAATAATTGCAGAATGTCTATCCCATGTCCCTTTGTTATTCTATAGATATCAGTTGGATGCTTGCTCGTTTGCCGCTTCCTGCTACAAAACTACGAGGGGGTTTTAATAAAGATTGTAAACTTTGACATTAAAACAACATCTAAACAGTATTCTTTAAGCATGTTGACGGCATAAAACATACATTTTCGATTAAAAGTAATGTAAAGAATAAAACAAACTTGAAACATAATCGACCATGTCTTAGAAATCAATCTTGTTTTAAGGTTAGTAAGTTCCGGTATAACCTTCATTGTTTAACGCAAATGAATGGATATACAATTAAAAACAATTACTGACAAATTGACAGATTTTACGATTGTCACGGCTTATTTAACGGTAGTCTTTGTTAACAAATATGCAGAATCTTTGGTTTGCCTGACAAAAACCACGACCTTGAGAAATGTTTCCGTAATTTAATTTCCTTGTCTCTTTAATATATCTTTCATTTATAATCTATTGCATAGGTTATATTACAAAAGAATTCCATCTAATTTACAATGAAATCTCAACTTTACCACGATAAAAATAAAGTATCATGTCTAATAACCAAGAGTGGCATTGCGTTTATAATCAAATTATTAGTTGACGATAACTTAGTTGAGGCAAAGGGGTTGCAGGGTATGGGGGGTGACGGTTATGGTGTTAATTTGTTTAAGATCCAAGTCGTTGTGAAACACGAGTTTCCAGCCTGTTAATATTCAATACGCGATGAATCTCAGTAAACAGGGTTACAACTAGTTAATTGATGTCTTTTAATATACTAATCTTATAAAATGAAGATTTTATTACCACGATTGCGATGTAATTGTATTACCGAAGTTATTTGAGTTTAAAGACATTATGGAGACCTTTTATATTACTTCTTTCTCTCCCGTTCATAACATAGCTTCGAAATTTCTAATCAATATTTAAATGAACATACATAATTTAAAATTGATTTTCATGATACAAGTAGCGCCATCTATCAATGATCTACTGCAACGTATGTGAAAAGTTTGCGCGTTAAATTTAGATCTTTGTATAAATAAATCGCGACAGATGTCGCTAGTTGTTAAACAGAGTAACAGAGAATTTCTATATTTTTGTTGTAAATTTCTATATGAGCACGATTGAGATTATAACTTTTAAATCCCAGACATGACATAAATCGTTCTATCGATTCAGTATAAAACGGTTAGATAAGGCTTAGCGAGATTAAATCATTGATCAGTATTATCATGAATGTTTACACAGCTACGTTATTACGATTACGTGCTATGAACGTGATTTTATAAGGATTACCAATATGAAGCTTAACGAGGATTTTCTAGTATTAAATCCTGATCAGAATCCCGTTTAAATTAATCAGCTTAAGATGGGATTGTGACTCATTAATTTAGTAATAAGGCTGCTTTACAGTAGTGTAATAATTAAGGCAGTATTTATTTATTTACTAGCTTTCGCGACTACGTCCGCATGAAATTAAAAAAAATATGTAGTCTATATGATCTTCTATACTATGCCTAATTTCATCGAGACACATTCCTTCTTTTAAGCTACAAACTCTAACACACTTCTGCCATCCATCCAAACTTTCGAATTTATATAAGTAAGAAGTGAGATTTAATTACGAATTAACAACAGTTTGATCATATCCTTAGAATGTATGATACGATTAACTCTAACAAGGACAAAAAAACCTTTAATACAAAATTACTTTAAACAAAGTTAAAACAAAAGGTATGAAAAGATAGAAATCGGTTAGTTCGACACATAAACGTTCCGCATCGATTCATTTCGTCGAAGCGATAAAAGTTTGAAGTCCCGTTCCAGAATTTCACATAGTTTAACAGTGTTTACTTTACGGGATTGGGAAGTGGAATGGCGAGAGGGCCGGACCTATTTCCTACCGTACCTGCTCGCTGTAAATGAAAGTTTTTAATTGATCAGCACCGACTGGCGGTATTTGATTTAATCAAGTCTGCTTGTCTGCGAATTCTGCAAGGTTTTTTCTTTTTTTGTATCATCAATTCCAAGGGAATTTTCTCTTTTTGTATTTCTCATTAAGCTTATCCTTTACACTTTTCCCTTTTTTTTTTAAATTACTCATTAAATATTTTTGAATATATTTCAATGTTGTACAACTATACTTTTTTTATCGAGTAAGCGCCTTAATTGAAAGAGTAAATTTTTAATACTCTGATTGTGCTTAGTCTTTATTAAAGTAAGTTTCGTTACTGGCTAGTCTAATCCCGTCATGTTTTGTATAAAAGTTTAACAGCCGTCGCCATAAAACGTCCATTTAATGGCAGACCGATGAGTTTTAGATCGGGTCAACTGTTGTCTCGACCGAATGGTGGGTTCTCATTTATTTTCGTATCAATCAATACTTCGAATGTTTTCATTAGTTTATTTTAGTGCACCACTTAAGTTTATACTTGATTGCTATTTATTTATATGATAAAACCACGGCTTGTTATCGTTTATAGTGATTATCTAAACGACTGAATAATTTCACGAATTTCATATTAAAATACAGTACAAAATTGTAGCATAATTTGTATACCGTTTATGTTTCATTAAACACAATAATTTATCTAGTTAGCCACATGGCCTCAAACTAATTTGCACGTGATAAACTTTATTAACTCTTATTCATGGAATTATAGAAGTTACGTAAAGTGTTTAATACATTTATTGTCAATTAGCTTTCACGGGCGACATCTTCCGCGTTAAATAAAAAAAAAACAAATGTGAGTAGCCAATGTGTTCTTCCAGATTATCCTCTGCATCTATGGAAAATTTCATCGAGATCTGTTCAACCGTTTAGGCTACAAAATCTAAGAAACATCCTTCCATCCATCTATACTTTCGCATTTATAATATTAGTAAGATTACTGTTGTTTGATTGATATTTATGTAGGTACAAGAACACTGTCTTGACCAGATACAACGTTTAAAAACCTTAACGAAATAAAATTAAATAAATCCTAAAGATATGTTCGAATCTAAGAATTACAAAGCGTAAGTGTATCTAATGAAACTGGTTGAGATACAACAGTTTAAAAAACGACTACTATATCCTTAGACAAACGTCAAAGATAGCGGCCCCCACGCACTGAGGTACTTTTACTCGCATTCCTTAAACGTAGCTGCGCGCGCGCATTTTCACCCGACGCTCGCGGCATACCAAAAGACGGTCTAACGATGGCGCCTGTCTGGGCGTCTTATTGGATAGAGTACATGGCAGAAAAATCGTACTGTTGTCGGTGAAGCCCTTGTCATTTCAACTTGTTAACTCTCAACTTTTATTCTCACCATCCTATAGATGGTACCACCGTGGCTTCTAAAGATCCTAGTCACAAGCATCACTTTAAACATAACTAGGAAAGAGCTATACAAATTTAAAACAGCCAACGACTCTCCTAGCGTGTTGACTTTCATACAAAGCAACAAGTAACTGAAAGCTGGAAAGTCCTGTGATAGTTTTACTCTTTACTAAACTTTACGTAATAATTTTATATGAGCGTAAAATTGTTTCTTTTAAAAATGTTGAATTCTATAAAATATCTAAAAATGAAAATGCCATGAATTGTATAGATTGCTAGATAAAGGCTACCATTATTATACATACGAAAAAGCTATAACTACCAACATGCGTAACGTAATGGGTTGTAAAAACGATATCGCAACATGTAAATTAATTAAGCTGCCTTATCGTAATACACTAATAACTCTTAGTGTTATTAGGACAAAACTAAACACCTTAAAAACACAAGCTAAAATAGAGACGTAGTTTTAGGATTAAAACTTACTAATGTCATAAATGCGAAATTTTATTTGGATGTTTGTTTGAGTTTGTAGCCTAAACGGTTGAACGGATCTAGAATAAGTTTGGCAAATATGTAGAACATAGAAAATCACATTGGCTACTCGCTTTTGTTTTTTTTTTTAATTCCACGAAAACAGAGTCGCGAGCAAAAGCTAGCATTTTATAATTTGTAGAAAAGGGCTTTGGATTTGGAACATAAAATCTCTGATCATCAAAGGATCTTAATTTCTAGTCGTCAAGTTATCTAAACGATTAGAACTTGCACTATTTCCAAAGCATTTTACGCACAGTATTGATATTAATTAAATCAACTATTATACACAAAATTTGATATAACAAATATGTTAACTAGGTCAGTAGATTGACATTGGCCCGATGCCCTTCGCTTTAAGCTGAGTAATCTGGAACAAACTTAATTTGCATAACTTAAATGGTGTAGATATTATGCAGAACTAATTTGACAAGCCCAGTGGTTCCCAATATCGTGAATAGAATGCAGTTATTAGAGATGCTTGTTATATATTGGCTTTAATTACGTTTTCACAATAGTAGATACAAACGCATCTAGTGTTTAGAAGATATCATTAACATAAAAGACAATGTATGTTTAGAAGCATCAAATTTAATTTAAGAAAACTTTTAAAACGTGTATCTAACAAAAAAAAAACAATCCCTCAATCTGACAGCTGCCAAAGAGTATAAAATAATGACAAAGACTATAACATTACCATACAACAAAAGAGCATATCCATCGCCCGAGGCCCTATAGGCTTGTTAGCACAGAAATGATCATGGAGTGAGTATTTTTTTTGTCATTTTGTACTGTTTGCACACATAATTAAGTTAAAGAGGTGTAAAGTGCGTTTGCACAAGCTAAGATCGTTATGCTTTTTGACTTTAGGTTTTATGCACTTTGTTTAGATTAAAGAATAGTTAGTTCACTAACCCTTAGGTTAGTTAGTGACATATGCAATACGATTTCCCAATATAGAAACTAAATATTTGGAAACACTTTAGGTAATATCGTGCTGGTACCAGGTCAATCAATTAATTTAATTTTAGACACATCATATATTCTACTTGGCAATCTGCCCCCGCAGCCTTCAACCCACGTACTTGAGTTTTCCACGAAACTTGTAACACTTGGCCCACTTCGCCAGTGTTGGGTCATATTGTTCACTTGGCCGCTAGTCGGGTCGTCATTCAGCAAAGGTCTTTGTTAGTAAGTGACCATTGCTGAGATGTGGTCAAGGGGCAATGTTGAAGTCGGATCTGGCGGGTGGTGGAACTCTAATTTGTCACAAACGGCGTAGACGACCCACACGTTTTGTTTATTCAGTTTAAATACAAATAGATTTTGTAATTACTCAATCTACGACACGTAACGTCTTTCAAGCAAAGGAAAAACTTTAAATTCTTCTTTTTAAACCAGATTGGTTCATGGCGCCGTAAGAATAACAACATAAAAAGTGTGTATTTAATAAAAAGAAATAAGGAATGTAATTAAAAGAATTCAGAGTTGAAAGCGTAGTGAAGACGAATTAAAAAAAGAAGGAATTATGTTTAAAATACTGACATCAAAAGAGCGGGGGCGGGCCGCCTTTGTGACGTCACAATGGAACGAGAGAGTTGTGGAAATAAAACTGAGTATGATCTGACAAAAAGGCAGTTATAAATTTCATTACGAAGTCATGAACACGAAATACTTTTAGATCCCCGTAAATGTAAGTCAAATATGCATCACTACAGGCAAAAGACGACTTGCAAAAAAGTTTTTCAAGCTAAATAAGTATACATGACTTTTCTGTGTTTTGCTGTAAAACGCGATGAATAACTTATAATGTTGTTGCTGTCTAGGAGTAAAGTTTTTGGTTTTCTAGCTAATTCTAAATAATTTCTTATTAATTACATTGTTTTTATGAATGTCAACTTTAGGTAAGCTTTTTATTACATTGGTATAACAAAACAGTAACCAAAGTTTAGAAAAATTACAGCATTTACTTTTCCGTAAAAAAATGTAAAATTCATCTAAAACGGTGACGGTAAAACGTTCTGATAATTCACTTGCAAGGTTTTAGAGAGCGACGGTATTAAGAATTTAAAGGGGGAGGGAATGACGAGATCATCCTCCGTGAAGGGCGTGTAAAAGCATTTGCTAAGTACTGAAGTCTTATTAAAAATACGAGACCCTATTGCTATGTACGAGTACCTACAATGTTGAGGAAAATTATAAAATTTTAAAGATACTTTCGAAAATCTCGAATGGAACAGCGTAAAGCATTATTGTAGATTTATTAGTGTTACTCGTATTACACCGCTGAAATGACGTAGCGTGGACTCCCATAAATTAACAAGATACCGAAGAAAGTCATTATCATCTTCTTCCTTATCCTACTCCCGCAGGGGTTTTTTTTTGTGACTGAGTTGTCACTGTTTGCCTTGTAGAGGCATTTACAGATTCACCCGCAGGGTCTGCGCTACAAGTTTTTATCCTCCACATAACTCTATCATACGTCATCTCAGTCATCACTACCTTCTTGATCATGTCATCTTTCACGCAATCCATGCATCTCTTTCTAGGTCTACCGGTGTATCTCTACATACCCCTAACTAACGATCTCCTTGTTACGTGCGTTTTATCCCTCCATATAACATATAACATAACACATACCATGCCAAGAAATATATTAAATTATAATCAAAACAATTTGGAAGTATTGTCCCAATTCCACAAAATATACCTTTCATAACTAAGCGACAGGTGCAGAGTGAAGCTGCAATTAGCATTAAGCATAATATTTTAAAATTAATAGTGAAAAATGTAAATCATGATTGCACACGCGCGCACAATATCTCTGAACACGGCAGATGCGCGCACGCACCTGGCAGGAGAAGTACCAGGTACGATATATTAACAAGATTAGTAGTTTAAAACTTGCATCTTTTTAAATAACAAGGAAAACGTTATTCAACGGTGGAACAAAATTTATATAGGTGTTTGGGGCTATACCACAAATTATTTTTTGATAGTTAGCTGTAACTTGTCTATAAATAAAATAAAATAAAAAATTAACTATTTATTTATTGTGCTAGATATACCTTGTTAAAAATTAATCTACGTCATATGCTTTCCCTACAATACAATAAAACTGTATTAAGATACGTTTAACAGTAAACTACCACAGTGTTAATTACAGACAACAGAATTGACACACGGTACAATCCAACAACTTAACTCTGCTAAATTAATTAACGAAGAAAGGGGAAGCGTAATCGCAAACAAGGAAAGATGGGGTGAGCCCGAACAAAAGCGGAGCAGACAATATTCATCAAGTCACAAGCGGCTGCGAAAATCAACATTATTAGGCCAATGAATACAACTCTATTCGAGACATATTCATCCCGCTTGTTTGCAATTTAATTATACGAGTATTAACAAATTAACGTTATCCTGACTTTGTATCGAATTATATGGAAACACTAATTTTAATATGAACACACTTTAAACTTACGTCAATTTCTTAAAGTAACTCCTTATAATGCATCAAAAAACATTTACACATCTTTAAATATATACTGTAGTTCATAGAACTTTTCTCAAATATAAAAATATTATGATTAAAATATGAAAAAACATTTCATACAGGAAATAGAAATATTTCATACATTTCTAACAACCGTAAGTTTTAGAAAGTCATACTTTATTTATTTAAGGTCAAGAAATAGCATAAACATTTCTAGCTGTGATTTTCATAAATAAATACAACGAAAATCATAATTATAACACTAACGCATGGGTAGCATCTAAAGGTCAGTACACACTATCACGACGGGCCCGTTACCGGCACCCCAGTAAGCGATTACGCAATGTACCATGTGGCTAGAGTAACGCGCAACAAGCTAACTGCGCCGGTACTCACCACAGAATCAATAACTTAGATATTGCACAGGGACACGGTCAAGAGCAAACCGTTAACACACCGCACGTAACTTACGTAACGTTCGTTACGAACGCTGTGTGACCTGAACTTAATGCGTTCCTGGTAATTTTCTCGCAGGGAAACCGCTTTTTCCTCGAATAAATTTAAAACACGTGTATTAAAGTTGCGGAAAAATTAAGATGCAGGAACATATGAAAGTTTTACTCATTTTAATTAAAAACGCAAACAAACGTATATGGTAGACTTAATCACTCTAACGTTTTTATACTAAATCGAATATATCTGGTGCACAATTATATAAAGTCATAGTTAAGATAAAACTTCTTCTAGACTGTTCTAGAACTATGCCAAATATTTCACCTAAGCCGTTCTAAAGATATCTCCTAACGAACTTCGCATTTGCAAATATTAGTAAGATAATAAGAAGTATAAGACTAATACTGAAGAAATGTATTTTTTTTTTCATTAAATTATGTATAAACAGTGTGTTAACTAAAATAAATCTACTCCCGTTTTAACAATGCAGTGTGACAATTACTAATTACTACTATTGTTAACATCTCTTGTTTGAAATACTTTTGCAACAAACATTCTTTCCTCTGAATATTTTTATTAACAGGCAAGATTAAAATAAACTCAAAGTGAATTCTTATGCCGTGTTTTGCTTGTAAAGGTGGAGAGAAGCCGTCAGTTTTTCAATATAACACGTAAGTACCGTGTCGGACTGACTTGTGGGGAAAATGCATGTCGATCACGCGTCACGTCACTATAACGCGATAACGCGACGTTACTCACATGTCGGATCACTCACAACTCCGACGGCCCGTACGCCAACACAAATCGAGTAGGGATGGGACGTCTGATTAAATTTTATCGATGTTTCTTAGAAAATATGTGTGTGTTGGATACATAGTGAAGCTAAGTAAATTGTTGCGTGTTAAATTTTAAATAAACTAATATTACAATAAAAAAATCCTTGTTGCCGAGACAATTTAAGGATGTGAAAACTGTACTTGCGTAACTCCAAAGTAACAAACGGTAGTAGACAACCGAGATATTTAAAGAAAAAACCGACTATTTTATCCGCATTGGGGTCATAGAAATATTCTGTTTTAATATTTTTTCAAGTACCGCTCCAAACTTCAAAACGTATTACAAATTTCGGCTTGCGTATAATCATACATTACTTTTAACGTATATTTCGGTACAATGCTAATTAAAAAAAAAACTCTTTTATAGTATATTCAGAATAAGTAGGTCACATTCAAGCTTATTATGCGACAAATGATTGAGAATGAAAAACGTATAGTCGACATTTTTAAAACAAATGTCGTCTTATTTCTACTGCCACATAACAAGTACCACATTGTTTTCATGCTCCGAGCATTATTCTTCAGCTGTTGCACTTAATTGAAACCAAACAAGATTGATTCGAAGTTGATAAGACAGTTTTGTAGTCTGTTTGAAAGCAGTTGTTTTAATTATTGAGAAACTAGAACTTTATTAAAAAAAAATAACTACGTCTAACTGTCTAACGTCTCTTTAAATTGAAAGAAAATAAAACAAAAACCAAGCTTTCATATTATAATTTACATATATAAATGCAAACTTTTAACTTAAAAAGGTAAAAACCTAATATTACCCTCGTGTACCAAGGTTGCTTCTCAAATTAATTTAGTTAGGTGTTCAGTGCTAAGTTAGGCTAATGAACTAAGATCTAAGAGGATCCCCACTTTGTATAAAAAGCTATGTAATTAACTGGCTCCTTCGTGAGATGAACAACACGTGATTGAATTTAATGAAGCGTCTACTTGAAAGATATACCTCTGATAGTCACTAAGGTTCTATTTTTAGTGTTTTTTATTGTTAGTGACTACTATTTGATGTAAGGCTTTTTAAAGTAAACATAGTGTTCCATATCAAAACTGCGAATATTTAAAAACATTTATATTTTACCTAAATTTAATTTTCCGAAAGTAAATTATATTCTGAGAGACTTTATTATTTTAAAAAAGCTAAAACATGTCACAATTCCAGTTAATGTGGAATATTTGACGATTGTTAATTAGGAAACGTCCTGTCAGAACAGTTACATGTAAAGTGACGTCCAGGGTCGCATTTAGGGCTGTTATAATATTTAAAAGGTATACCTATTTGTTCTTATTGATTTTTAAAATAACTCTAAGATATAGATTGACGAAATGCTATTACAATATTAGGTTAGTTATTTTAAAATCATAAATTAAGTTATTATGGTTTTAGTAGGTTTTCTGTGACTTTTAGGCCTGATACTGAACTATTTAATTATGTAAAAAATAAAAAAGGGTATCAGTATCAAACGTGTATAAACTCAAATCCCTGAACGTTATTTGCCTGTAGGCTTTTTTAATTATAAAGACCTAAAAGGCACACATATAACTGATTGTGTCCCTGTTAACTTCGCCGTATTAACTTACCGTATATCCAATTGAGTCGACGAGGATTATCTCAGCATTACAGTAGTTACGGGGATCGAGTTGCGACGCGGATATTACATGTCGACACTGGATTACACTAATGGGATACGGAACTTTGTCAATTCAGCTGCATTCGGTGAAAGGACCTTTGTTTTGTAATTTCATTACTTGATTTAGGACAAATTTTAGGAAAATAAACGAAGAATCCAATTGCGATTCAAGAAATCTTGAGTTATTATAAATCTTAGCCCTGCCCTGTATTCAATCCGCTTCCTAACTAGCTACTAAAACTACGTGCTTAAAACGAGTAAGTTTCCAAATTCATTCAAAACAGAAAACCTTAGTCATTAAAAACATAGAACTTTCATAAAGAAACCAATTCCAGTTACAAACCAACCAATACAATACAATTCCTATTCCCGAGCTACATGTAATCAAATTCGCGGTGGTAACTTGCCAACTGCCAACAAACAGCGAATGAAAAGAGTCCACCGCATACCTGTTCCAATATCCACGATATCCGCAGAGACCGGCACTAGATTACCTATCCATTGCACCAAACTGACCTCACGTATGACCCATATTGGGGCAAAGCTTTGACGTATGCGGGTCATCGCTTCACTAACTTTGATTAAATTTTAATGGAAAATAACAATCAAGATATAAGAAAGGAATTTAATATTATGGAAGAGAATTAAGTAAAAAAAATTGCAATACATATTAAACTTTAGTAAACAAAAAATACATTATAAGGTCTATGAAGTTTTTGAAACACTGACAGTCATCAACTCTCTGAACAAATTCTATTCTACATTTATTTCCTACAATAATTCTTAAGCAGAAACAAATCCTTAGACAAACTTCCAGTCCTTGTAACTTGTAACCTTGTAATACGATTTATGTTATCAAAGCTGAGGAACAGTCGCATGGGCAATTAAAAAGTAGTATCAAGTAATGGGCCAGGTGTTCGCAAGGCTGGTGTTTAATTTGAAAACTTTCATCGAGCAAGTAATTACAGCTTGTTTCTCTTTGCAAAGGGAAGATTGTTTTGTAATTTCTTATCGACCTTCTAATTAGATTGTTTTATCATTTAAAAGTACTAGACCGAAGTTCCGAAACAAAACGTAAGATCTACATAATGTCAGTGATATATGATGTGTGTAAAGTGATATATGATCTTGGATTAAAAACAAGACAATAAGCGAAGAAATGAAACCGTAACAGTATACGAAAATGTTGACTATTGTGTATGTGCAAAGATTTTAAATTAGTATCTCGTAAAACAGAATCTAAACTACTAGATCAACTCTACTTAGTACTACACTCTTAACTATAACTCTACTTGTTAATGACATAAAATTATCACAGAAATATTTTTAAAAACTATAACATACAAGTATTTGAAAAATATTTACCGTCATACAAATTCACATGCCTCGAGCACTTACCGCAAAGTTCAGACCAACATCACAGAGACGCCCCAATAAACACTACACGTGTACTATCAACAACATATAAGTAAATTTAGATTTAAAACCATATCTACTGGTAACAAGGTTCAAAGTATTTGGTACCGTATATTTGCATGTTAATACACGTGGCTGTATCGTCAGAGCCGAGCGAATAGCCACAGGGCACCGATTACCTGTCCATTGCACATCTCATGCTTCAAATGTTGCATCTATGTTGTTGCAGGTTTCCATTGAGGAAATACATTTACAGAAACATGTATCATTAACCCGTTGATTAAACTCATTTGCGTATCAAAATACTTCGTAGTTTGAACAAATATACACATAACGCCTGAGAAAATACAATAGCATCGATATAAAGAAAACGTGTTCAGGTAAAATTGAATTTCAGTATACACAAACGTTCCTGTAACAAGATTACATAGCGAGGAGAGAGAAAACTTTTCAAATAAACGACAAAGATCGTACAGTAAGGTTTACTTACATTTACCTAGAAAGTGCTATTATAAAATCATTTTATATTTCAAATACAAACTTACTTGGTACAGGATTTATTTATCACCATCTTTAAATTTACCACGCCATGTCATAAGCATTTCAATACATAAATAAATAAAATTATCGTTATGGTTAGGTCAGCGAAAAGTACGACTGGTTCGAGAAAAAAAAATTAGATAACAATCCAATTTTAGATTACGATAGATTGAAGTTACTTGTACTCTAAGATCTAAATTTGGACGACAGTATAAACAAATTTTAAAACATCCAACCTGACATTTATATTTAGAAAGTATTATATTAACTTAATAAACAAAATTCTAAGCTAATAAAACTCATTTTGAAGATGCAAAAGTTAAAGTAACGGCGAAATGAAATACATTTGTCATGTCTCATGTAATACGGCATCTAAGAAAAATTTATATCACATTTTTATTACATTGAAGACGACACAATACGACGCAATCGGAATGTAGGGTGTGGTTATTTTTACACCTACTATAAAAAGCCAACTTGTTAAAATTATAGGATCAAATCATATCGGTCGACTCTCGGATACAAAATACACCTTATTTTGGTAAAAACTTAATAACTGGGTAAAATTGTCCTTTATTTATTACTTATTATACTTAACGTTTAAAGTTAAAGTTTCTTTCAAAAGTATGATAAATCATCGAGAGTGTTTAGATATTTTTATCCGACTAAAAATTATT